>NC_056729.1:1968897377-1968969877 GCF_019279795.1 Protopterus annectens
GCAATCAGTCTCAGTATTAAAATAATACTTGTGATTCGTGACTGGATGGATAAAAGTGGTATCTTCACTTATGAAACCACAATGATTGCATGCACCACATGGCATTGTATTCCTTTCTTTATTGACCATCACTTCTTTAAAATTCATCTTTCTAGGTACACATAACATCCTTTTTAAATTGGGCTTATTTTTAAAGGCAAAACATGGTGTAGGTCCTATCAATTTACTGATTCCCCTATCGGAGGTCAAAATATCCCAAAAAAAAAAAATATATATATATATATATATATATATATATATATATATATATATATAAATATATAATATATATATAAAAATATAAAAATATATATATATATATATATATATATATATATATATATATATATATATATATATATATATATATATATATATATATATATATATATATATATATCCCCACACACACACACACTCCCAGTCAAGGTTTCACAGAAAACAAATGCAAGCAGCAAGCAAAAATAAATTTAAAATAAACAAAAACATACAAAACTAAGTATCAAGGGCAATCCAAATGAACTTTCAATGATAATTTTTATGCTCAACTCCCGAGAGACTTGCTTGGCTACAAACATCTGCATTACAAGCTGAAGCTAAGTGAAACTTGCAGTAGTGAATTTTAGTCTTTTGTCAAGTACAAACTTGCAGTTTTAAAAGTACTGTATTTCATTTTTTGTTTCCTAATTGCGTGTTTCTGAACAGTGTGCTGTGTGTCTCTCTGCAGTTAGTTCCTCACCCTCCCTGTTCCTGTGTTGGTGGCTCTGGAATTGCCCGCCCCTCCTGTAAGTCTGTATTAGAACACTCCTCTCCTGGGTACATCTCATCTGCTCACTTAACAGAGTAGTTAGATCATATTCTGAGTCTAGTGTTCTCAAATCTTCTCCCTGTATTAAGTAAAGTGAAGGCCAGCCCACTTAGGTTCTTCCTTCCTCTCTTCTTGCACTTAAAAAAAAAAAAAAAAAAAAATAATAAAAATTGCTCTTTATTCATTTGCTTTTACTGTACTTGTGTTTCCTCCTACTTCATTTTGCTTTTCTTAAAAGTACTCAATTTTATTTATTCCTTTGCATTTATTACTGCTTGGTCGTAGCCTGATTAAAATTGTAACTGTTATTCTAAGTCTTTTGGTTTAAGCACTTGGGCTTCATACAGTCTGTTTTTCATTAAGGTTTGTGGTCTGCACTGTTGTGGCAGGACAGGTAGCTTACATCCTTCTAAGCTGGGAATTGCTGATTGAAGACCTAGTGTCTGCAATTCTAAAAGTGCATTAGTTCTGGCTTAAGCACTTGGGCTTCAGGCCAGTTATTCAACATTAAGAAGGTTTGTGGTCTGCACTCTTGTGGGAGGAGAGGCTGGATTCTGCCCTTTTGAGCTGGGAATTTCTGGTCACAGGCTTATTGTGACTATTTACACACACACACACACACACACACACACACACACACACACACACATATATATATATATATATATATATATATACATACATATATATATATATACATACATATATATATATATATATATATTCACACACACACACACACACACACACACACACACACACACACACACACACACACACACACACACACACGTTTCCCGCCTTTCTAAGCTAGTATAGTCCAATTTTCAGGTTAGTACTGAATTCAGACATGCGTGAATGGGCGTACCTTCGTTGAAGGTTGTGCATCAGGCCTGGCACGTCGGTATGTAAAAATCTACTGCCAATCATTAGCGGACCGCAGTTCTGCTGTGGCGACCCCTAACCGGGAAAAGCCGAAAGATACAACAATTGAATTCAGGGCTTTGTTACAAATCTCTGTTTGCCCATACCTTACTTGGATAGAAGGAAGTTTCTCTGTTCACCTGTGAGAGAGGGGAGCTTTGAGCAGCCTATCCTGTCCCTGGAGGAGTGGGTTCAGCCCAGAAATTAGTAGTTTATTGGCCATTTTGGGCTAATTTCTCTTTCATTTCCCTGCTATAAATACCGTATTTGCCCAGTTTTGCGTGCCGGGCAGCGCCGGTTAGCTAGGGTAAAACTATTCCCGGCTCCACAAAGTCTCCTCTTCAATTTATTCCTTGGAACTAAAACTTTCAACTTAAGCACTCAAGCCATTCATTTCTCAGCCCAGGACTTGCTCAAAACTTACAGCAAGCACTTATAAACCCTAGCACTAGATCCTCCTGTACTGTACAGAAGGACAAGGCTCTCTATACGTCCTTACCAGTCATCCAGTAAAACAGTTCACTGTACCTATCCAGGCATGCCCAAAGGGCAGTTTCAGGTGTACTCTCCAGTCCAACTGGTGAATCTGGGCATTTTGAGGCAATGTTACAACTGCCTCATGTACACAGACAACCCCCCCCCCTCCTCCTCCTACCACCAAACATTAATACATGAGAGAGATACAGCTAAACAGCCAAACTAGAGGCTAAGCTCTCTCAACCCAAGACTGGATCAGACAGTCAAGAGAAGGGAAATACTTGCATCACATCACCAGTCTTACATAGACCCATTAAACCAGCACTGGCAAAAAACACAGAAATACATGAAAACATACTCGGAGGCTCTAAATAAAAATCTGCAAAACCAACAGAGACCTCCAAAGCAAATATCCAAGAAACCTCCACCCCCCCCCAACACAAACCAAACACCTACTTCATAAAACCAGTGTACCATGCAATCACAGCCCTTAAGGCAAAATAACATACCAAACATACTAGTAATAGGTGACTCTATAGAGTCAGGCACACTGACGCCCCACTCACTAGGCTAAATAAGGAGAAGGGTACTGTTAGCTGCCTGTCGGGTGCCAGGATCTGCCACTTAAGCACTCAGGTCACTCCAGAACAAGTACAAACATGACTGTCATTGTCCAGGTTGGTGTGAATGACCTGAGCCATACCTTCCTGGACTACATAAAGAGAGACATGGAAGCGCTCTCTGATCACGTAGCCCAGGCCGGTATGCCCCTGACTAGCATCCTGCCCTCACCAAGAATGATACCACGGTATAAAGACAAAATTCTCAATTTCAACAATTGGCCAAGTTTCTGGTGTCATTCAAAGGGGGTCCAGTGTCTGTCCGCCTGGGATGACATGCTCGACAGGCCACCTTGCTTTGCTAGAGACTACTTGCACCTGTCACCCTTAGGCTTTCGAATACTGGCCAAGGCTCTTGCCACCCCCATAGTGCCTTTTTTAGGCAAGGCTCAAAGCACAAACCCATCGCCGTAAATAGCACAATTAACAAAAAACTGAGGGTAATGCTACTCAATGCCAGAAGTCTAAACCTCAAAATGCACGCACTCGAGGCACTCCTCAGTATGGAGAAAATCGATATATGTGCAGTAACAGAAACCTGGTTTATGGCTCCAGAGAGCACCCCAGCACTACCAGGCTACAACTCATACCATACATTTTGGCCGCAGAACCCAAACCAAAATACAAAAGGCGTGGGCGTATCCATATTCATCAAGGATACCCACACCTCCAGGTTAGTGGCACAGCACAATGCTTCAGAGATCATCCACGTGCAACTAACAATGGGCAAAACTGCAACTCAAATTGTAGCTTGCTACAGATCACCCATGTCCCAGGACCCCCATTCCGCGTTTCTGGAAACAAAGGTCCTACCAAACACCCTAATATTGGGTGATTTCGATTACCCAAACATTAACTGGGAGAACTACTCAAGTACTAACTCCCTTGCCCAACTTTTCCTAGAATTTATAAACTCAAATGCCCTGGTTCAACTGGTCAACACTCCCACCAGAGGTGACAACATATTGGACCTGGTCATCACCAACATGGGTGACCAGTGTTCCACACCATAGGTCAACCCCTCGCTGGTTAGATCCAACCATAAACAAATCACCTTGGATATCCATATTCCGCCCCCTCCCCCAGACAAGAAAATCACCACGAAAAACTTTTCAAAAGCAAACTTCACGTTACTTAAGACCGAGGTGGAAAGTTTCAAAGCCCCCATGCTGAAGTATAATACTGTCCAAGCTGCAAAATCCTTTAGTAATGCATTCTACGGGCAGCTACAAGAATGCATGGATCGTGCCATCCCAAGCAAAACCAAGACTCACTCCTGCAAGAAAAGAAAACCAGTCTGGTGGACTCCTGCCATAAACGAGCTATACAACAGAAGGAGGAAACTAGTACAGAAGACAGTAAAATCCCAAGAAGGGAAGACATCCCTGATCAGTATCAGCAAGAAACTACGATCCCTCATAAAATCATCCAAGGCGAGCTTTGAAAGAAAAATTGCCAAGGACTCCAAAGATAACCACAAGGCATTCTTTAGCTATGTCAAGAATCTAAGTGGCAATGTTCAGATCTGCTCAGAGTTAGTGCAGAATGGCACAAAATATACTGAACTGACAGATATCGCCAACATCCTGGCAGACAGGTTCAGCGCAAACTTCACTCCCCTCTCACCCCCAAAAAGGCCCATAACCATAACAGAAGAATGTAGAGTCCCTGAAATCACAGATAATCAGGTTAAAAGCCCTCTCCAAAGCCCAAAATACAGCACCAATGGGACCGGACGGTGTCCCAGGGTGCGTCCTACACGAGCTTAAAGACAAACTAACCCCTCAACTAAACACTGTTGAAACTCAGCCTCTGCACAGGCTGCATACCCAGAGTGTGGCACACAGCAACAGTTATTCCGCTCCACAAAGGTGGAGCCACAATAAACCCCGGAAACTATCGCCCTATAAGCCTCACTAGCTTGGTCTGCAAGGCTATGGAGTGCATCATCATGGAACTCATTAACAGAGACAATGGGAACCTCCAAACACTGGACCCTACCCAGTTTGGCTTTGTTAAGGGCAGATCATGCCTCCTAAACCTGGTGGACTTCTTTGAGACAGTTACCAAGGCTATAGACGAGAGAATGGTGGTACACACAGCCTACCTAGACCTCGCTAAGGCCTTCAACACCATTCCCCATTCTAGTATTATAGACAAGCTCACCAGCCTGAACATAAACCCCTATGTCATAAGATGGGTTGCCAACAGGCTCATGGCCAGAACCCACATGGTGAGAGTTGCGGGAGTTAGGTCCGACTCTAAACCGATTACAAGTGGTGTTCCCCAGGGCTCAGTCCTAGGACCCCTCCTGTTTGGCATATACTTCTCAGAGGTACAGGCAAGCACAGGAGGACTATGGCTGACCAAGTTCGCAGACGATTGCAAACTAGGGGCTATAACTGACTCTCCGGCTGACACAGACATCCTCCAAAAGGGTCTCAGTGAGACGGATACTTGGTGTCAAAATCATGGCCTCAAGCTCAATGCCAAAAAGTGCATAGTCATCCCCTTTGGATGAAACAAAGTACCCACAAACTACAACATAGGTGGTAGTCCCCTAAATACAGAAGACTTAATAAGGGATCTGGTGACCCAAGAAGATAGTAATCTCACCTTTGATGATCACATTGCCAAAGTGGTTAGAAAATCCTTCTACGTGGCCCACCTAATCACAAAAGGGTTCACATCCAGATAAAAAGAGGTCATTGTGCCCTCATCACTCATCAGACCCATCATAGAGTACAACGCCCCACTTGAGATGTACCTTACAAGACACCTGCAACAGATGGAAAGACCACAGAAGTACCTCACCAAGAGGATCAATGGCCTCAAACAGATGTCCTATGCAGCTCGACTGAAGAAACTCCAGTTGTACTCGGTTGCATACCGCCTACTCAGAGGTGATCTCTGCCTGACATACAAAGCCATGTCCAACCAAAAATTGATAGACATGCTCCACCTAAAGAAAACCTTATCCCCTCGAGCCACACGCTCTAGGGATCCAAATCTCACCACAACAATAAATAGGACGTGCTGGAGGGATAGATTCCTGTCCCAGACACTCCCCATGCTTTGGAACAAGATCCCAATCTACATTAGGCAGAGCTCCTCGCTAACACTCTTCAAAAGAAACCTTGACGAGTGCATGGGAAAAGTACAGTTTTGTACCTACCATAAATGTAGATGTCCGAACTGGATAGCATCTGCAGTCATAACAAGTGGGTTGTCCTGTCGTCAGGCATCCCTGCAGTCGGCCGGATTCCAAAGTCCGGGTCCGGCTTCGGCTGATGTCGCACTCCACCCGACGTCATCTCTGTTGGTCTTCGGGTATATAAGCATCAGCCGACGCCATTTTCCTCAGTGTTTCTTGCCCCAGATGCCAGTAGCCCTCTTGCAGGCTAAAATTTGGATAGATGCCAATGTTTCCAAATAGATAGAGGTAAACACAACAATAAGCATATATGTACATATATACAAACAAATACACCATAAAAGACTCCCCCCCAACAGCTAGCTATTAGGAGGGTAAACACCCTAGGAGTACCACAGAGGGAAGGAGGAGGGTAATCCTGACTGCAGATGCTATCCAGTTCGGACATCTACATTTATGGTAGGTACAAAACTGTACTATGTCCTTCATGGATGCATCTGCAGTCATAACAAGTGGGTAGAATACCATAGCCAACTAGGGAGGAGGATAAAAGTAGATTATGGTGTGTTTAGGATCCCTTGCAGTACAGCAGTGGCAAACCCTGCTCGGGATCTGGAATATAGAGGCAAATTATAATGCTTGGCAAATGTATGCACGGAGGTCCAAGTAGCCGCCTCAATAATGTCTTTGGTTGCCACTCCTCGTAAGAAGGCTGTGGTAGTGGCTGTTGCCCTTGTAGAATGAGGTCTTATGTTCTGTGGAATTGGTTTTCCATGGAAGGAGTAACAGTATCGTATGCAATTTCCTATCCATTTGGAGATTGTCTGTTTGGAAATAGCTTTTCCTTCCCTTCCTGTTGCATAGGCTACAAAAAGTTGGTCAGTCTTTCTGCTATTTTTGTTCTGTCCAAGTAGTAGCGTAGCTGTCTATGTACATCCAAGGTATGCAGTATTCTTTCCCTCTGTTTTGTGGGTTGGGAAAGAAGGTAGGTAGGTGGATTGCCTGGTTTAAAGACACTCTGGATACCACCTTGGGCATAAATGTAGGATTAGTCCTCATGGACACTCTATCTTGGTGGAAGATTAGGAAGGGTTGCACTGCCATTAAGGCCTGAAGTTCTGAAACCCTCCTTGCTGAAGTAATTGCTAGTAGGAAAGCAGTTTTCCATGACAGGTGTTGTAGGTCTGCTGTTGCTGCTGGTTCAAAGGGTGATAGTGTCAACTTTTCTAGCACAAAGTTTAAATCCCAAGCTGGTAATGGTGGTTTCCTTGGAGGTTTTACATTCTTGATTCCTCTGAGGAACTGCCTGAGCAAAGGGTGCGAAAAAACAGGTGGATCAAAGCTGTATTCTGCTGAAATAGCTGATGCATGTATCTTGATGGAGGAGTAGGACAGGCCTGAATGAAGAAGTTCGGCCAGATACTCCAGAATGTTAGGCATATCTATGATTGACACATCTTTTCCTCTTTCCGTACTCCAAATGACAAACCTTTTCCATTTTCCAGCATAGTTCCTTCTTGTTGAAGGTCTGCGCTTCAAGAATAATGTCTTTAACTCTTTGGGAAAGTTCTGGATTAGCTGCTGCTATGTGATGTTCCATGCAGTCAGTTGCAGCGTTTTAGGTTTGGATGTATGATGCTGTAGTTGTTCTGAGTTAACATCAAAGGCATCAGGGTATTGGCCACATATTGTTCGAGACATGCTCTTCAGTAGTGGGTACCAGTGTTGTCTTGGCCAGTTTGGAGCTATCAGGATTATCCTTGGACGTTCTTCCTTGATTTTTAGTAGTACCTTGTGTATCAAAGGAAGAGGTGGGAATGCATATGCTGTTAGGCCTTTCCAGTTGAAGGAGAGTGAGTCCACTTTCCATGCTAGTGGGTGGAATGTCCTTGTGCAGAATTTTTTGAGCTGGTGATTGTGAGGTGATGCGAATAGGTCTATCTGTGGCATTCCCCATTTCTTTGAGATGGTCTTGAAGATGTCCGGGTGCAGCTTCCATTCGTGGGCATCCGAAGTGGTTCTGCTTAATATGTCTGCTAGAGTATTGTCTTTCCCCGGTACAAATATTGCCTGTAACTGAATGTTGTAGCTGAGTGCCAGGGTCCACAGCTCCAAGGTCATTCTGCATAGGGGGTATGAATGAGTGCCTCCCTGTTTGTTGATGTACCACATGACTGTGGTGTTGTCGGTCCTTATCAACTGGCCCTCTGAGAAATGGTTTGAACTTTTGGATTGCCAGTTTTACTGCCAGCATTTCTTTTAGATTGATGTGCAGGTGAAGTTGATCCTGTGTCCACAATCCTTGCACGCATTTGTCCAGCATGTGGGCCCCCCATCCTAGGTCTGAAGAGTCTGTTGTGATGGTCTGGCTTGGTTGACATCTGCGAAAGGGTAGGCCTGGGTTTGACTGGCATGCCTGAGCCCACCATAGGAACTCCTGTTTTAAGCATGGAATTAGTGGGATTTCTGTTTCTAGACTGTGTCTGTGTTGGGACCATAAATTCTTTAGGTACCACTGTAGTTTCCTCATATGTAGTCTGGCAAATGGGACCAAGATTATGCATGATGCCATGAAGCCCAAGGCCTGCAGAACTTTTCTTGCTGTTAACTTGTTCAGTTTTGTTAGTGCCAAGAAGTAAAGAGGAAGTTCTTTTTGTTTTTCTGTAGTCAGGAATGCCATTTGTTGTACTGTGTCCAATTCCGAGCCCAAGAATGTCCTTGTTTGGGATGGTATCAGCCTTGACTTTTGTAAATTGACTGTGTATCCCAGTCCTTGTAGCAAATAAATGACCCTTTGTAAATCTGTTGTCAGCTTGCTTTTGTTGTCCCCTTGTAGCAGGCAGTCGTCCAGTTATGGGTAAATTTGAATTCCCTGTAGTCTGCAATGGGCGATTACTGATGCCAGGCATTTTGTGAATACTCTGGGCGCAGTAGATAAGCCAAAGGGCAATGCTGAGAATTGATAGTGCTCTGATCCTGCAAGAAATCTGAGG
The DNA here is from genome assembly GCF_019279795.1 of Protopterus annectens. NCBI lineage: Eukaryota > Metazoa > Chordata > Ceratodontiformes > Protopteridae > Protopterus > Protopterus annectens. The sequence goes on from NC_056729.1 coordinate 1,968,906,393, forward strand.
TATCTTCTGCAGATTGGTCGAATGGGGACGTGCAGGTATGCCTCCTTGAGATCTAGAGTTACCAGCCAAGACTCCTTGCCCAGCATGGGAAGAAGTTGCTGTAGGGTCAGCATTTTGAATTTTGGGACAATGATGTATGTATTTAAGGTGGATAGGTCGAGAATTGGTCTCCAACTTTTTTCCTTTCTTGGAACTAGGAAAAGTCTGGAATAGAACCCCTTTCCTTGTTCTGCTGTTGGCACTCTTTCCACAGCTCTCATGTTTGCTAACTCCATTATCTGGCGTAGAGCCTCTGTTTTTGATTTGGAGGTAGATTTGGCATTCCTCTTTGACTGGTAAAGTGTGGAAGTGAAACCGGTAACCTTGATCTATGGTTTGTAAAATCCACTTGTCTTTTGTTATGTAGTGCCAGTTCTTTGAAAATAAGGTTAACTTTCCGCCTAGAGGAGCTGCTATTTGTTCCCTGGTAGGCGGATTTAGGATTAAGTCACTGTGGTTGTGCTGATGTAGTGGCAGTGGCTGTGTCTGTGCCTCTGTTGTTACCTTGCCACTGTCGTCCTCTGTAGGCACCTCCTCTGGATTGGTTTCTGCCTCTGGAGCGTCTATTCCTGCCCCTTTGAAATTTTGTGGAGTCAGGAAAGGACCAATTTTGGCAGGCCAGTTCCTGCTAAACCTTGGGGTTGAACCTGCAAGAAATCTTTAACAGTTTGAACAGATTTTGCCTTCTCTTCCATTTTCTTCATAACCTGCTGGGCAGGTGTACCAAACAAACTTGTCTTGTCCATAGGAGCATCTAGCAACTTAGCTTTAACATGATCCGGTAAAGCTTGTTCCTTTAGCCATGCATGCCTTCTTATCACTGTGCCTGTCATGGCTGATCTAAATGAAGCCTCCAGTGCATCATAGCCACATTTTAAGGAATGGTTGCTAACCTGTTGTATGTTATTTACCATCTCTAACACATATTTCTTATCAAGAGATTCATCAGTGGTTAGTTTTGTAGTTAACTGATCAAGCATAAACTCTTGGTATTGTATCATGTGAAACTGACAGTTTAAAGCTCTAGCTGAGAGAGTAGCTGAAGTGTAGACCTTTTACCCCATCTGTCTAATGACCTTGCTTCCCTTTCAGAAGGAATAGGGTTTTAGCTGTGGTCGGCTACTGCCTTGGGACCCTGGGATATAGTTTCTGGGTCTGCAAGTGGGGCCTTGTAAAGGTGGTGATGAGTATCTGGCACCCTGTAAAATCTGTCTGGTTTGGCAGGGGCTGGGGGTAAAGAATCTGGAGCGGAGCAAACATCATTGAAAGCATCATCCACCACAGAGAGAACAGGAGGTATAGCTAAGGGCCTGTGCTGTGGGAGGTGCAGAAAGGTCCTAAGTCTTTTTCTGGAGTCTGAAAAATCCTGTTGCTGCCATTGGAACTGTTCTCGCATGGCATGCAAGGTTTCCCCAAAGGAGAATTCTTCTGGTGGGGAAGTAGCTGGAATGGATTCTTCAGCATCAGAATCCTCAAAATTGGAGAAGGGAGCCTCTGGCTGGTCAGTTATGTCTGATTCATCAGCAGAATCATCAGAAGACACTGGCTCAGGGGGCTCTGCCCTAGGTCTCTTCTCTGGGGGCTGAGAGGCCCTGTCTGGGTGAGATTGAGATCCTCTAATTAAAGAAATTAAATCTTCTGCCAAAGAAAGCATTTGAGAACTAGAAGAGGGCCTGGATGTGGGGGGTTTAACAGGCACTGATTTAGTAAGTCTTGGCTGCTTTAGCCCTGGCGAAGGCCTTAATGGACATGGCTGCTGGAGGCCTAGCAGCACCACGTGCTGGGGTAGAGACATCCAAGGGGATGGTGTCTGATAAGTCAACCACCGTAGTGGGTAACATTTCTGAGGTCGATTCAAGAGTTGTAGCAGGGGCCTCAGTTGTAAGAATAGGTTCAGCTGTACTTTGATCAGTTTTCTCGGTTTCGGCGAAACCGAGACACTCATGATTTGCTTTACTGTGGTTTCGCCGAAACCGCGGACCGCGAGTGTCGGTCTTTATCTTTGCGTTTTTGGTAGATTGGGTAGTCGGAGGATCCGGCGGCATAATGTACGCAAAATCAGAACCGAAAAACTGTTCTGCAAACTCCGACCCGACGCCTAAGCGTTAAATCGGTTGAAAGAGGCACAGGCGAACAGGCTGCTACGTCGTGGGCTGGGCCTAAACAAGGCAGACAGTAAGAGTGGAAATCTTTATGAGGTATTTGTTTCCCACAGGTTAAACAATTGTTAACTTTTTCTGACATCGGCTGAGGCAAGAAAGAGTCCCCAACGGGTACTTAGCTTTAGAAGTCTTGATAGTATTCGGTAGAAGTAATCTCTGGATCCGACCGACCGGCACTTGCGAACAGCTTCTGCTTCGGGCGCCACGCGGCAAGAAAGACTGGGGAAAATGGCGTCGGCTGATGCTTATATACCCGAAGACCAACAGAGATGATGTCGGGTGGAGTGCGACATCAGCCGAAGCCGGACCCGGACTTTGGAATCCGGCCGACTGCAGGGCTGCCTGACGACAGGACAACCCACTTGTTATGACTGCAGATGCATCCATGAAGGACATCAAAGTTTACCTCGGGTATCACTTCAGTGGCTCTGCTGGTCAGAGGCACAGGGAACTAATCTAAGGGGGCGGCAAAAGCCAACACATTCTGGCTAGGCTTATAAATGCCTTCGGGCAGATAGCCTAGTACCCACCTATAAACCTATCTGCCCGAAGGCATTTATAAGCCTAGCCAGAATGTGTTGGCTTTTGCCGCCCCCTTAGATTAGTTCGCTGTGCCTCTGTCCAGCAGAGCCACTGAAGTGATCCCAGAGGTAAACATGGTTTCCCATCCACTCATCAAGGTTTCCTTAAAAGGTTGAGAAAGTATCGGGGCCCAAATCTGAGAATGTAAACAGGGAAAATGCACGGATGTTAATGGGAGGGCACACCTGGGGTCACAGCTGCTGAAAAAAGAAAAAGGTCTGCCAGATACTTTTATAGAGTCCAGGTGGAGAAATACAGATGCATGGGACACCTATGAAGAGGGGTACAGTTATGAAGGTCAGGTTCAGAGAGTACAAATGACACACTTTCAGCATGGTGGGAGGTAGTTCTTTTCAAGGAGACTACCTTTCAATATGCTTTTGTCTTTGTATGAGAGTTTCAGCAAGCAGCATGTCACGAGCAAAAGCAGTTTAAGCATCCACAGATTTAACCTTTTCATCAATGGGCAACTTCTTGCTTTCCCATGCATTAAAGAGGCACTATAGGGACTGCAAAATGCAGTTCCCTGCCTTGGACCGAAATCTAAACATTGCCACTCAATTTGCTAATGACCTTCCTCTTTGTGACATCAATCATGACATCTGCAATGCCACTCATGCCATCAGCTTGCTTAATCCTCCACCCCAGCTGTGTTAGTCTCCCTCTGATGTTAAATGCTTTGTTTTTTTGTTTGTTTTTTTTTTTGGTTCCCCTGCTTTCCATAGTCCTGTGTATGGAGGAGACAGCACTGGAGTACCACTGAAGTCATTTCCAGTTAATTTCAAATATTGTGCAATTCCATGCAAGTAATTCTGCTTTGTGCAACAAGTGATCGCTGTTATTCCATGTCATTCACTGTCAAGTGTCCTTTTCAAGTCCATTTAACTGTCAGCATTATAAAGGTCATTCACAACTGAATGATAATTTGTAATGATACTTTCCATTTAATATTGCTGTACCTGAACTGGTCAAAAGTTTTTTTCACTCCCTGACTAATGTTACACCAATTCAACACTACTGTTTCAGTGTTTTAAACACGCAATCTGTGGATATTTATAGTTATAAGATACAAAGCCATTTGTCACACATTTTTTGACTTTGTTGATAAAATCATTATATTCCAATGTATTTTGTTCTGCCAAATGTCACTGATTTTTGCAACATGATTTTGCCATATTCTTCATAAAATTTCTGATTTTCTAGTAAAATATCTGTGATTGCAGTAAATCTAATTCCAGAAAGGGCTTTCATATATGTTAATGTTCTGAAATGCTTGCTAATGCAAAACCTGTTAACATTTTGACTTTATTACATTAATATTTAATAACTATCCCATTTTGTCTTTGTTCTTGATTCCTGAGCAAAGCTGAGACTTGTGCTGAAATATTCTCGTTCCAAAAGGTTTTGCTTTAATGTAATTACAGTTACCTACAGTGAGGAAGCACTGAATGTATTTTTTTATAGCAAATTATTTCATAAACAATCACATTCAAAAGAGCAACACGGAAAAGTTAAGCGCATATAGGTAGGTCCGATTTCTGTGAACCATTTTTTTGTGTGTGTGTTATGTTCGCTGAATCTGCATCTCCGATACATGACTTTGGTCTTAGTATTTCAGATCCACATCTAGCCATTTTGGCCACATTGCCTCACATGAGATAAAAATTACAACTAAAAAATTAGCTCTTGGCAATTAGTGCTTTTCATAAGCTCCAAGTTTTTTCTCAACACCGTGACTCAGACTATACCTTGTGCTCCTTGTTGATTTTCAAGGTAAGTCCTCGAAGTCAGATTAAACAGTAGGAAGTCCATAAACTTTAGGAACATGTCTAAAATTGGATTCAATTCAGAATCTCGAAATTCCGAAACATCGAATGTCATATGATCAAGGTTTCAGAATATCGAAACTCCAAAACAAATAAAAAAAAAAAAAAAAAAAAAAACAACTGTTTAAACATTTCTGCAGGGGGCCAAGCCCCCCTGCACCCCCCACATGCCCACTACTTAAATATACCAACTCCGAGATCACACTACAGTGAGGAAAATGGAAATCTTCCATTCCACGCTGTATGCAGACCTCCATTCAGAATTTCGAAGTTCTAAAACTTCGATCATTTGGTCTCGACTATATGAAATTCGAGGTTTTATGATTTCGAGATTCTGAAGGGAACCCCTAAAATTTTATAGCAGGGAAGATAAGGTTACAGAAAACTGAAAACACTGACACAGTACTTGCACTTCTCCTGAGTTAACATCTTCCATTGCTTCACTCCCTTGCATTCTACCATGTGGCTGTGCTTTTGTCGTGAAATACTGGAATACATACCTACATTAGAAACAGCTTTTTTCTTCTTAGACTGCAGTTATCAAAGTAACATTTTAACGGTGCTCCGAAATTCCTATACAAAGTTTTATCATTAATAATAATATTTTCATTATTATTAAAGTGCTCCACACTATGCCCATTTGCTTTACATTATTAAAAGTCTAATTCCACATTTTAGATTGGAAGGCCAAGATCCATGGATCAATGACACAAACAGAATGTCAATGCCAACTATGAAAGAAAGCATTTGTTCTTTCATTCATAAAATGCCCAACAAAAGAACAAATGAATTCTAACACTGTCTGCAGCATTTACCGACTTTTTAACAAAGAGGCTTCACTATTTGCATTCAACCACAGCTACGAGTGGCAGCTGATTAAGTAGGAAATGTATTTATACTACAAGAAGGATCTGGGCATTTAAATTAGATAATGTTGCTTGAAAAATTGATGAATGAAGGTCAGTATCTATCTGTTCTTAATACTTGCCTTTTTCTATTTATTTCTTTCTTTTATGTATTTATTTTTTCTTTCACAAAAAAGCGTGTGCATGTTTAAAGATTGTACTAGTATACCTATAGTCAGGTTGCAGGTGATTATAAACAGCAGCAATGGTTCCTGTTAGCAGCAGCAGCAGCACGTCTTGTTTTCTTTTTTTTTCTGTCTGGAGAAACCAGCACTACAGATCCATTCTGTTGTCTGGAGCAGCCAATCTCTGTACATACCAAAGGCCTCCGATCTTTAAAACCATTTTCTCTTGCAGGGTTTTTTTTTTGTTTTTTTTTCTTGGGAGAAACAATAGATTTTCTCTCTTATTTATACATTATTAATAAGAGTCAGGTTCATATAACTGAAATGGCCAGTATTTCACAGAATATTCAGATTTTGTTTCCTCCTATTTTGGACTGTTCCTCCTAAAATCTGTAGTTTTCTGGCAATTCACTGAAGACTGAAGTCACCAAATACAGACAGACATTTGAGTTTCAGACCATGTTGTGAAGAAAATGATTGTTAATGCAAACCGTTATTCATAGGTTCATAGGTTCATACTAGGCTATCTGCCCGAGGGCATTTACAAGCCTAGCCCATAGTTTTGTGGCTTACACCACCCCTTTAGTATGGGGAACTATACCCATTATTTTGCTGTGCCTCTGTCGAGCAGTGACACTGAGGTAATCCCTGGGTATATCTGCGATCTCCCATCCATTGGTCAAGATTTCTCTTGAACAAGGCCAGCGAGGTGCTCTGCCTCACATATACCTGGATTTTGTTCCACAGCATAGGGAGTCTTTGGGTGATGAATCTATCCCTCCAGCACGTCCTATTAATAGCCGTGTCGAGGTTTAAGTCTCCCGCCCTTGTGGCTCTGACGGATCTAGATTTTTTGAGGTGAAGCATATTCATCAAATCTGGGTTTGACATGGCCTTGTATGTTAGGCAAAGGTCACCTCTGAGCAAGCGGTAGGTGACTGAGTAGAGCTGGAGTTCTTTCAGTCGGGCAGCACAGGACAGATGTTTGAGACCCTTTATCCTTTTGGTGAGGAACTTTTGTGGCCTCTCCAGCTGCTGCAAGTGTCGGGTCAGATACATTCCGAATGGGGCATTGTACTCTATCATTGGTCTGATGAGTGATGAGTATAGGGAGACTATGACCTCCCTTGATCTAGATGAGAATCCCTTCATGATAAGGTGGGCAATGTAGAAGGTCTTCCTAACTACTTTAGCTACATAGGTGTCGAATGACAGACTACTATCAACCTGGGTCCCCAGGTCCCTGATAACTTCTTCTGTGCTCAGTGGATTGCCACCTATTTGGTAGCTAGGGGTAACCTTGTTTTTCCCGAAGGGTATGACTATGCATTTTTTGGCATTTAACTTTAGGCCATGGCTCTGGCACCAGTTATCCGTTTCTGTGCGACCCTTCTGAAGGATATCGGTGTCAGATGTGTTTTCTACTATGGCGCCCAGTTTGCAGTCATCTGCAAACTTTGTCAGCCATAACCCTCCTGTGTTTGCTTGTACTTCGGAAAAGTAGATGCCAAACAAGAGTGGGCCCAGGACTGAGCCCTGTGGTACACCACTTGTGACAGGCTTTGAGTCTGACATGGCGCCAGCAACTCTGACCCTGTGGGTTCTGTCACTCAGCCAGTTTGCAACCCATCTTGTGATGTATGGGTTAACATTTAAGCAGATGAGTTTTTCAATGATACCCGAGTGGGGTATTGTATCGAAGGCCTTTGCCAGATCGAGGTAGGCTGTATGGACTGCCTTTCCCTCATCAATGGCTTTGGTGACTGTTTCAAAAGTCAACCAAGTTTAGAAGGCATGATCTGCCTTTGACAAAGCCAAACTGGGATGGATCCAAAGTCTGCAAATTCCCTATGTCTTTATTTATGAGGTCCATTATGATCCTCTCCATGGCTTTGCAGATAAGGCTCGTCAAGCTAATGGGCCGGTAATTTCCAGGGTCGGTGGAGGCACCGCCTTTGTGAAGTGGGACCACAGTTGCAGTGCGCCACTCCTGGAGTGCGTATCCAGAGGTAAGACTATGATTAAACAGCTGTCCTAGCTGTGGGTTTAATTCCTCGTTGAGTTCGTGGAGCACACAGCCGGGGACACCATCAGGTCCCATGGATGCTGTGTTTTTGCTTTGGAGAGAGCAGTTCTCACTGGGGCGTTGGAGATGTTTGGGGGCTGCAATCGCTGGTATAGATATCTCTCCTTTTGGGGAGGGCAGAAGTTTGCACTGAACCTGTCAGCCAGTATGTTGGCAATGTCTGTAGGATCAGTAATCTTCACATCATTTTGAAATAGTTCTGAGCATATCTGGGAGTTCCCTCCCAGGTTTCTAACATAGCTAAAGAAGGCCTTATGATTGTCTTTTGAGTCTTTAGCTATTTTTCTCTCAAAATTTGCTTTGGATGATTTTATGAGAGCTCTTAGTTTTTTACTTATAGTGATCAAGGGTGTCTTACCTTTTAAGGATTTTGCTCTATCTTGTAGTAGCTTCCTCCTTTTGTTGTAGAGTTTGTTTATGGCTGGGGTCCACCAGACTGGACGCTTGCCTTTGGTACAAAGAGTCTTTGTTTTGCTTGGGATTGCCTTATCCATGCAGTCCTGCAGGTGCTGGTAGAAGGCATTTGTAAGTGATTCAGCGGTTTGAGTACTGTTTTCCGCCGGCTCAAGAGCATTATTTAAAATCTGTCCCTTATTTTCGTCCTTTATTTATTATTTTACATTTATTTCCTCCATTATTTTTGGCTTAGTCCAGAATTTTTGTGCTAAAAGGTTGAGATGCAAGCCCAAAGACCCACAGGCACTGTCATTATGGAATGCCTTTCAATTATCCTCAATTCAGGTAGTGTTATCAGTTACATCAAACTTAACTGCAGGCAGCCTGTGCCCATGCCAGACACAGATAAATCCCAACTACAGTCCAGGCAACCTAAGCTTGACTAGTGAAGGTAGAATGGGCATACCCATCCTCGGGAGAAATGGGAGCTGTGGCTGTCACATAATATGGGTCATGTCTCCAATGACGGGTTCCTTTAGGAGAGTCCTTTACGTAATGGGGAGCAGTCAGGAGAATGAATACGTGGCCATCCAAGACAGTGATGGTAGCCATTGTCAGTGCATATGGGGGTGCAGGAGTAGCTTAGACTCAAATAAAGATGCAGCACAACTAACCTGATGTTTGGAGTGAGACGCATAGTTCAGAAGAAGCTAGAGATGAGGAAGAGTCCAAATGGACACAAGTCTATAACAAGGTGCCAAGAAAGCTGACTTGGGCAGTCCTGCGGTGCATCAAAGTCCCAGAAACATTGGTAGAATTAGTGATAGTTATGTACAAGGATCCAATGACTCCAGTACAGTGGTCGAACTCTCAGAGTAGTTCCCAGTGTTAGTAGGTGTGCCTCACGATTCAGCTCTGTGCCCACTGTTGCCCATACTGGTGATGGACAACTTTAGCAAACAAGTTTAGAGGGGACAGGTCAACAGAGTTGCTGTATGCAGACGATGTTGCATTACAGGTAGACTCTGATCAAGAACTTCAGCAAAGGACAAGAGAATGGAATGCAAGACTGAAGGCAAATGGGACAAGACCAAGTACAGATAACATAGTTGCAATGGCAGCAAATGGGGGAAATCAGAAGAGACTGAATGGAAAATAGTGGAACAGGTCAACAGCTTCAAGTATCTGGGAGGGGTGTTCGAGAAGGGAAGTCTGAATGAGGAGGTCAATGCTAAAAATCAGAGGGGTTGCAGCCAACTGGCACAGACTGTCAAGTGTAGTATATAACAGAAGAACAACAAAGAAGCTGAAATGTAAAGTGTACAAAATAGTTATGCAACCAGTACTACTGTTTGGTATGGAAACCTGGACAGTAAAGGTACAGCAGTTGAGGAAACTAGAGGTGATGGAGATGAAATGCCAGAGACATGTGGCACGGTGCACACTGAGACAGACGAAGAAATAAGGACATAACAGTAGAAGCCAAAATAGCTCCAATTGCAGAGAAAGTCAAAGAGAACAGGTTACAGTGGTTCGGGCACACATGCAGAAAAATATAAGCCAATCTGGTGAAGAAGATTTGGGACAGACAGGAAGAAGGCAAGAGGAAACACGGGCATCCAGCAAAGAGGTGGCTGGACTATGTGAGAGAAGACTTGCAAAAGTCAGGACATGGGTGTTGAAGGCAAGCGAATGGTACTGAACAGAGAGAGATGGTGACAGCTGACACGACACCCTGACCCCCATGCAGAAAATAGGGAAAGGGGGTTGATGAGGGGGGGGGGAATGAATAAATTAATATGGACTGAGGGGACATAGGTGGTCCTCGTGGTGATTTACATGTCTACATCAAAGGGGAATTACAAATGCACTCATTGCTGAGACACTGACAACAGCACAATATAATTGGAGAGAGATAACCGTAAACCAAAAAAACATAAAGGGAGACATGCCAACATTTAGATGTCGGAGGGTACTATTATTGACTTTCGGCTTTTCTAGGTTAGGGGTCGCCACAGCAGAACTCCGGTCCGGTCATGATTGGCAGTGGATTTTTACAGTGCCGAGCTGCCAGCCTGACGCCCAACCTTCAACGAAGGCAGGCCCATTCATGCTCGCACCTACCTACATGTCTTTTAATGTCATTCGAACGCGGGGAGGACATGCACTGCAGACAAATATTGAGCAAAAGCAGAGATTATAGTCATGCATTTTTTTTTTTTTTTTTTTGCAGAATTTATGCAACAGAAAGGAAAGTTACTGAAAGTGGACACAAAATGAGCTCTGAAAGGTGGAATAAGACTGCAGTAAGCAATTACTGATGGGTACTGCTGGAAAAGATAACAGAAGTCACTGCTAGTTTCTCCTTGGGTAAATGAAACCTGACCAGGAAATAAGTGTGGGGTTTACTTTCAGTAGTGTCCTAATATTTAGCTTATGTTAATTTTGTACAATATATTTTTCTCAAGATGCATTTTCTTAAAGATATTTTTGGGCAAATACTCTTGTACTTGAGGTCTTGTGTTGGCCATTTCTTTCCATGAGAATATGGTCTCTTGGAAGATGAACGAACATGAGAGATCAACTTCAGAGAGAGTCTTGATCTTATGTTTTACTGCAGGTTAATATTAAATTGAGTATGACTTTTTTCTGTGCTTGCCTCGATTCTTTGATGCGTGTGTTGTTGTGTAGTCAGGAAAAAGAATTTTCTAGCTGCTAGGATGTGAGAATTTATATGTTTCTTGTTAACATAACGAAAGCTTTATATGCGCATCTAAGCTGTTAAACTATGCCAGCTGACATTTTAAATGCAGTTAGAAAAATGAAACAAAATAATTTTTTTTCATCTTTTCAATATAGCCCTGTATAGAAACATGTTTTGCCTTAGCAATTTCTACAGTTTAATCCAATGTAAGCATTCAAGTTCTGCTACATTATACATGCACATTTGTCTGTGTACATATACAAACTATTTCTTGTAAACTAAATATTCCGTGTTTCACATATCCTGCTGTTTTAGTCTGTGTGAATATGCTACCAATGTTTCATCAGTGAGCATTCTGTGTTGTATATATCCTGATGGATTTTGTTAGTGCATGTGTTTGCCAACAACGTTTCATCAGCTAAATATTGTAGGACATTCAGACAGCCTGCGTTTTACTTTTCTGAACCTTAACATTTTTTAGGGTGTGTCACTGTTGGCTGTATTAGCAATTTTATTGTATTCTTATTTTCTGGTGAATGTGGTTTATGACGTGCTTGTGTTTAAAATCTTGCTGAAAGTTATGTAAGAACTACTCTTCGTACCAAGCTGTCTGGAAATGGGACTCCACAATGAAACCAATGCAAAAGTGTTTTTTTTTTTTTTGTTTTTTTTTTACTTTCCTCATTTCCTTGAGCCTTCCACTACTTTGCCCTGCATCACACAAGCCCTTCTTGGTACTGCCTGTCTACCACTCCTCATTCACAGTCTGTGACGCAGGATTTCTTCTACAAAAAATTTACCAGATTCATTAAACAGGAACTACCCTTAACTAATCCAAGTTTTATAAGGTCTTTGACATCTTAATTTATCAGATCAGTTAAGATCCACCTAGTGGCATTGTAGAGGAGATTGGTCAGGCTAAATAGATCTGTAGTTTCCTAGGTCTGTGATGGGGGCACCCTTGTGAAGTGGCATCATAAATGCTACGGGCAACACCTCAGGGACAAAGCCAGCTGCTAAGTTAAGGTTGAACCCTGGGCATGGGTCCACCAGAGCCTGTTTAATGCAGTTGAACAAGCAGCTGGGTATATTATGTCCTGTGGAGAATGTATTTTTGGTTTTGGAAAGTAGGTTTAGAAAATTTTCTTTGGCGATGACAGGCAGTCTTAGTTCCTTTGGGATATGCAAATTTTATACTATCAGAGTGTAATTTGCACTGGATTTGTTTAATACATTTGCAATATCCACTAGATCTGAACAGGTAATACTACTTTGAAGGGTCTATATTACATAATCGAAACGTAATTTAATCGAACAGCACTTGCATCGAAAATGCAGTTTATTGAATTTGCTCTTGTGGGGGGCTGTGCCCCCCATACCACCCCACTAATTATATATACCAACTCAGAGTCTGCACTACAGTGAGGAAAGGGCAAACTTTAAAATATTTATTGTACCGCAATCTCACTATAAACAGCTCAATGAATGGCATTTCGATGTAAAGTGCTGTTCAATTAAATCACTTTTTGATAACTTAATACAGACCCCATTTTGAATAAATTCAGTGCAATGTTTGGTGTCATTTCTTAAATTCTTGATAAAATCAAATACAATGAAATAAATAAATTTGTTCTTAGTTGTTTGTCATTTGTTAACCAGGTTGGTGAACTGGTCTACTGAACCTTTCCAGTCGTGACCTAGGCCCAAACAGCTGAGAGGATATAGGAAATAATGGAATATAATCAAAACAAAGGTTAGAGTGTTGTGGCAGAACAGATTACAATATTATAAGCGCAGCAGTAGCCAGAGAAGACCGTTATGACATTCTTTATGTTATTTACAAGATTTGATTATTTAGGCCGCGGTGGTGCAGCGGTATAGTCGCCTCACTGCAAGAGGTTCTCCCGTTCGATTCTTAGCTGGAGCGCCTTCTGTGTGGAGTCTGCATGTCCTCCCCATGGTCGAGTGGCATTCGAAAGACGTGTGAATGGGCATGCCTTCGCTAAAGGTTGAGCGTCAAGCTGGCACCTTGGCACCGTAAAAATCTACTGCTAACCATTAGAGGACCGGAGTTCCGCTGTGGTGACCCCTAACCGGGAAAAGCTGAAAGAACAACAACAACAAGATTTGATTATTCATGTGACTTAGGTTGTGTAGTAATACAAGATACAAACATTTCAGGTATGGGTGACGGGTGAGACACTTGACTATTATCAAATGTCATGGGAACGGATATAAAGTGGCTTCCTCCTGAAGGCGTTTCCTCGATCTACTGTTGAATGCTGATAGTGTGTTGGTTTCATATATTATCTGGTAATTTATTCCAAATAGCATAACCTAATTTGGAGAAGTAGGCTTGATTCTTAATGTTTACACTGGTTTTCTAATTATCCTTGGCTCTTTAGCTCACAACTATGTTCACTGCATGCCTTTGTTTTCCTAGTGGTATTTTTCATTACCTTCAATAACACTTTCATGTTTACTTTGATGTGTGTCTTTAGAAAAAAAGAACTTGGAATATGTAGTGAAACTACTGTATTGTTTATACATGTGTACCACTAGGCTGGTTTGCACTTAAATTTCCCATTTTGCTTAGGTTTTGCTATGGACTGTCAGGTTAATGCATCTAAATGATCAGAAATGATTTACATAACTACTAGCCATGTCAACAGTTTGGGTTATCCATGTATTTTGAGATTTCGTCATAGAATCGTGTGATATTGGTACATCTAAAGTCTTTGAATACTGTGATAGTTGCTTCTGATGGTTTGGGGATTTTAAAGAAGGTTACCAGTCTGTGGTCATATTTACCATGGAAAGGGTATACCCGTGGGGCAGTGCATATAGACAAATGAATCATAGAACATACAAGGTGACTTGGCCCTGTGGCCATTTATGCTTTGCCAGTAATCCCCCTTGAACTTACCTCCATTTTCAAGGAACAACGGGCCAATTATATAACGGGTGAATTTGTGGATACCTTTCCAGTCATCAAACTACTTTTTTGAAGGAGAAGAATGTGTTGCATTGCTTAATTTGGAGTAGAAATTTGTTCTACAGAATGTGTAAGAGTTACATAACAAACCATGCTCGCTCTCCAATGTTTTAATTGCTGAAACAGGTTTATATCCTTGGTTCTGTTGTTTGTTTGACTCTGATTTGTGGAAATATAAGAAAAAATACTTCAAGGCTGGTCAAAAAGGACAATGCACTTGAGCTTCACCATATTCAAATCAAAATCCCATACTACTACTTTGCAAGCTATAGGTCTCTCTATGTCCCAGGAAACCCATACCATGTATTTAATCTTACTGGAAACACTCACAATCCAACCCAATACCATATTCACAGGCAACTTTAATTACCCCCCCCCCCCTATTAACTGGGAATCCAATAGGAAATGAAACACACAAGCAAAGATTCCTGGATTTTGTGAACACAAACTCCCTGGACTAGATTGTCAATACACCAACCAGGGGTGTAACCATAATGGATCTGGTCCTCAATAATACGAGAGAGTGCTGCACACCCCCTAGCGTAATGTTTTCTCTGATAAGAGTAGACCACAAAATGGTCTCCTTTGAAGTAAAAATAAAAATTGGGACCCCAGCTAACCCTGGAATATTCGAGAACTACTCTAATGCTAACTTCCTACTATTAAGTGATAACCTGGCAACATTTCTAGCTCCCATAAACCCCGGGAACACTGCTGCCTACATGGAACTGTTCACAGAAACCATATACAAACATGCTATTAGTTGCATATAGGATGCTGTACCCATCGGGAAGAAGTACAGAACAAAAAACAAGCCACCTTGGTGAAACCACAAAATCAATAGGCTGTACAACAGAAGGAAGAAAATCATGCAAAACTTAAGAGGTGCAGCACCCACCAAGATAAAATCACTCATATCAAACTAAACAAACAACTCAAAAGGACAAATAAAGTCTACCAAAGCCAAAGTTGAGGTACAGTTGGCATCCCAGGCCAAAGACAACCACAAGGTGTTCTTGAGCTATGTCCGCAACCTCAAGGGCAATACACAATTGTGTGCAGAGCTCACTGTTAATGGAGCCACCTATACTGATCCAGAAGATACAACAAGCCTACTGGCTGACAAATTCAGCTCCAACTTGACCCATATCTCTCCCTCAACCTTCCCTCAGTAAATACCATTAAATGCAACCCCCCCACCCCGCTATCACTAGGGAACATGTCTTTAATGCTCCAAGGCCAAAAACACTGCAGCGCAAATTAAACGTCATGCTGCTAAATGCTAAAAGTCTAAACATGAAACTGCACTTATTGCAAGCATTTTTAACCCTGAAAGATGCTGACATTTGCGCAGTCACAGAAACCTGGTTCAAAGCTGCGGAGAGCACCCCAGCCTTACCTGGTTACTCATCCTATCATACATTCAGACTTCAGATTGTGGGCAGCAAAGCCAAAGGAGGTGGAGTTTCAATATATATTAAAGACACACACACCTAAAGGCAGCTCAAACAGCATGACGCACAGGAGACACTCCAGGTGCAGTTAACCGTTGACAAGACCCCTATTCAAATTATAGCTAGCTACAGGCCCACAAATTTGACTCAAGATGCCCAGTTCACCTATCTAGACCTCTTCAAATCTATCAAGATTCAACCCTTTACCCCGATCATGGGTGACTTTAAATTACCCAACCACAGATTGGAAAAACTACTTGTGCCAGAAAAACAAATGCCCAGAGATTCCTCAATTTTATCAATGCAAATGCCTTGGAACAGCTAGTCGATACCCCTACAAGAGGTGATAATATCTTGGACTTGGTATTAACCAACATGAGTAACCCCTGCAGCACCCCCTACGGCATCATCCTCCCTGGTAAGATCTGACCATAAAGCGGCCACTTTCAAAGTCACCATCTCCTCTGACCCCCCCTCTAGCGAGGGTCAAACAAAAAAAACTTCTCCAAAGCCGATTACAACTTCCTGAGGGATGGTATGAACAGCTTCACAGCCCCATCCACCACTGTAGGAACTGGCACCAATGTCCAAATCTATACCAAAGTACTATACGCGCATTTATATAGATACATGGCATCAGGAATACCTGGCAGGACAAAATCATCCTCCGCAAAGAATAGTAAACCTGTCTGGTGGACATTAGCTTTAAATAAACTCTACAACAAAAGGGAAAAATTGCTGTCCAGGACCAAGAAGGAGCAGGTGCCAACTGGAAGCACTCTCTCCTTTACCTGAACAATAAAAGCACTAGTGAAATCCTCTAAAGTCAACTTCCAGTCCAAATTGGCCACATCTACTAGAGACAATCATAAGGCTTTCTTCACATATGTCCGCAATCTTAAAGGAAGCATGCAGATCTGTTCAGAAATGGTGGTCAAGTACACCACATACACAAATGTTGTAGATATAGCCAATCTATTGGCTGACAGAATCTGAGAAAACTTCTCCCCTCTGTTCCCCCATCAGTAAATCACGATTTCCCCAGTACCTGCCCCCCACCCCTTATCTCTAGGGAACACGTCATCACTGCCCTCTCAAAGGCAAACAAATACAGCCTCCATGGGACCTGATAACATCTCAGGCTGCATCCTACATGAACTCCGGCATGAACTTGCACCACCACTAGGCACCCTATTCAACCAAAGCCTGAGTTCCTGCCCTCTCAAAGGCAAAGAAATATAGCCTCCTGGGACCCAATAACATCCCAGGCTGCATCCTACATGAACTCAAGCATGAACTTACACCACCATTAGGCACCCTATTCAACCAAAGCCTGAGTTCCAGCTTTGTCCCAGCCGAGTGGAGGACAGCCACTGTCATCCCTTTACACAAAGGTGGAACGTCCACTGATCCAGGAAATTAGAGCCATTAGCCTAACCAAAATCAAACCCAAAAGAGGCTAGCACTCAAGTGAGAGGTTAATGCAAACTTTATCAAGCCCCAAAAAAACATCCACAGACCAGTTTTGGGCATGATCCTTTTTTCAATGCGTTCTACATAAGCTTAAACTCACATTTATATAGAAAAGGCTTAATACAATAATCAGCCAGTTCAACCCATACAATCAATTAACAACTATTAAAGATGTTCATTCAATCCAGGGGGGAAAAAACAATTTAACAATCCAAGTACTTTCTTTTTCATTTAAAATATTATGCCAACCAGCTTTTGAATTTCTATTACCAAGAACTTTGTCTACGACAATAAATTTGAACTGTGCAGTACGGCGTTTTATAGTATGCTTGTACAAAGCATTAGTTAAACATTTATTTCTATTACTAAGATGTTCAGAAATACGTATCTAATAGGTCTGAGGTTTGACCTACATAAAATGCTGAACATGTACACAACTAAATAAACCACCCAATCTGTACTACAATTAGCATATATATTAATCTTGAATATACAGGACATATTTTTACTAGTAAATTCTTTGGTTTTGCATATGTACCTACAAAATCAACAGTGGCCACATGGAAAACATCCCACCAGTATTCCACCTTCCAGAAAAAGAAGTTATGTACCTATCATAACATTCCATGTTAAGTTGTCTCCTCTCGCCTTTCTTGCTGGTTGGGTTCGGAGCCGATCCTCGGCTCCGACTCGGCCATCTTCTAAAGCTCGAGAGCTACAAAGTAGCTCGAGGCCTCCCCATATCCCATGATGCCTGGCGCTAGATACCCAGATCTCGTTTGGTAAAACTAACAGCAGACAAAATAATGAAGGAATCCTATCCTTATCATACATAAGCCCAACTATAAAGACCACTAGGTAGAGTGGGATAGCCAGGGAAGGCCCAGCCTGAGCAATATTAGAGAAAACTCTTCTCGGTCTAGTAGGATAGGGGGATGGAGGGGGGGGGGACGCAAGAAAGAAGGCGAGAGGAGACAACTAACATGGAACGTTATGGTAGGTACACAATGTCTTTATGTTAAGTTGTCTAGCTCGCCTTCATTCTTGCTGGTTGGGACAGTGTCCCTAGCACCTAATATCCTGGGTGGCTCAATGGAACAGACTCTTCAGAACCGTGGAACCAAAATCAGCTCTGCTCCTGGAAATCGCATCCAATTTATAATGCGAGATGAAAGTATGAGGGCTTGCCCACATAGCTGCTGCACAAATAGATTCCATGGGCAACCTAGCCTGAAAGGCAACCGAAGTGGCTAATGCTCTGGTGGAGTGCCCTTTTGGTTTAACAGGCAATTGTTTATTCCTCAGCTGATAGATAAAAGTAATGATAGAAGTTAGCCACCTGGATAAAAGTTACTTTTGATACTGGTATACCTTGTTTGCCCTCTGCATAACAGAGGAAAAACTGATCCGATTTTCTGAAGGCCTTAGTCCTGTGCAAATAAAAACGCAGTTGTCTGTGAACATCTAACTGATGTAACTTATATTCCGCCCTGTTGGAATGGTTGGGAAAAAACACAGGAAGGTCAATGGACTGATTCAAGTTGTTCTCAGAAAAGACCTTCGGAAGGAAGGATGGATTAGTCCTAAGAGCAAACCTGTCTTTGTGGAACACTAGGTAGGGGGGACGTGTACAAAGAGCCTGCAGCTCGGAAACTCGTCTGGCTGAAGTGATTGCTACCAGAAAAAGTGTTTTCCACGATAAAAACTTCAACACACAGAAAGCTGCTGGTTCGAGGGGGGCAAAATTAGAGAGGCTAGAATCAAATTCAGATCCCACGGGGGTGGAGGATCTCTAACCGGGGGCCTGAGCAGAGTGGTTCCTTTGAGGAAGGCCTTACAAAGCTTAAGAGACATTATACTATTTTCTGAAAGGCCAATGTGAAAATTGGAGATTGCGGCTAACTGCACTCTAATTGTAGCGGCGAGCCAGCATGAAAAGCTCATGAGGAATTCCAAGATGTGGTGAACAGGGGCTGAAAAAGGATCTATATTCTTAGCCTCTGCCCAGGAAGAAAAACGTTTTTACTTACTAACGCAAGTTTTTCTAGTGGTAGACTTGTGAGATGATAAAATGATTTCACACACTGATTGGGAGATATCCGGAAGCCTGGCTAGGGTTGGAAGTGGAGAAATCAAGCTGTGAGCTTAAGAGATTGTAGGGAGTGATGCAGCCCACCCGATTGATGGATCAGAAGATCTGGAACTTGATCCAAAGTCCAAGGCTGCTCGATAAGGTAATGATGCATGAACGGAAACCATATTTGTCGAGGCCAGTATGGGGCAATGAGGATAATTTTGCAACCCAATACAGTAGCTTTCTGTATCAGCTTGGGAATTAGAGGAAACGGGAGAAATGCATATAGAAGTCCCTGAGGCCAATCGTGGACTAGAGCGTCTCTGGGGGAATACTCTGGATGTGGAAGGAGAGAGAAGAAGTTGCTGCACTTGCTGTTGAAGGGGGTGGCAAAGAGGTCGCAGCAAGGTTGCCCCCATTTGCGGAAGATTTGGTCCATCACTACTTGATTCAGAGACCACTCGTGAGGCATCAGAATAGCTCTGCTCAGCCTGTCTGCTATGACGTTGGATTTCCCAGGGATATGCGCTGCAGTCAGAAACCGTTGGGAAGAGATCGCCCACTGCCACAGTCTGAGTGCTTCTCGTGAGTGCTTCTCGACATAGGGGGTAGGACCTGGTTCCGCCCTGCTTGTTGATGTACCATACAACGGACATATTGTCTGTTTGAATTGCAACTGTCCCGGTACAAATAGAGTCCTGAAGAGCTTGCAACACTAAAAGCACGGCTCTCATCTCCAAGACGTTTATGTGCAGATGGTACTCCTGAGGTTGCCAAGTGCCTTGGACTGTTCTGCCCTGATAATGCCCCCCCCCCACCTGATCAGGAAGATGTCAGTGGTTACCGTAGCTACTGGAGGGGGAAGTACAAAATGTCTGCCCAGGGGTACTGATGGGGAGACCATCCACCACGCAAGGTGCTTTTTGCATGCTTCTGTAATGATAATCATGTGAGACATGGGAAGCTGCTGAAAGGACCATTGGGTGAAAAGGAGCCATTGGAGAATCCTCATGTGGAAACGGGCCAGAGGGACAAGTATGACTGCCGCTGCCATGAGACCCAGGGTTTGAAGTACGAACCTGGCTTGAATTCTCTTGCGACCTAACAAGACCTGGATATGCTTCCGAATGACTAACACCCTGTCTGGTGGAAGGCTGGCTGACCTGTCTTTTGTATTTAAGTTTGCGCCTATAAAAGGTGATAGGCTGACAAGGTGACAAAGTAGACTTTTCAAAATTTATAGTGATACCTAGTCTGAAACACGTCTGTATGGAATAGTCTCTGGCTTGCAGAAGATGATGCCTGGTAGTAGCAGTGAGGAGCCAGTCGTCTAGATACGGAAACACCTGGAATCCTTGCCGTCTCAGATGAGCAGTAACTACTGCCATACATTTGGTGAACACCCTGGGGGCTGTGGTGAGACCGAAGGGAAGAGCTCTGAACTGATCATGGCTGGCTCCCAGCCGGAAGCGTAGGAATCTTCTGGAGTGCCTGTCCATTTTGATGTGGTAGTACGCATCCTGAAGATCTATGGAGCACATCCAATTGTCCTGACCCAGGAAGGGTAAAATGGACTGTAGCGTGACCATCCGAAATTTGGTTCTTTGTACAGACCTGTTTAGTTTGCTGAGATCCAAAATGAGTCTCCAGTCCCCTGTCTTTTTTGGTGCCAAAAAGAACCTTGAGCAAATTCCAGATCCTTGCTGATTTGCTGGGACTTGCTGGATGGCCCTTTTTCTTAGCAGTTTTGCAACTTCCTGAACTGCTTGATCCCTTAGATTGGGTGGAACATCTGGAAGGGACTTGTTCGGCAAGAATGGTGCGTGAACGAAGGGAATTTTGTAACCTCCGGATATAACAGAGTGTACCCATTTGTCTTGCGTTACGTCTTGCCAGGCTCTTGGGTACAGCGATAATCTTCCCCCGACTGCCTCCAGAAGTGGACAGCCAGGCAACCCTTCAGGGATGCTGGAAAGGCTTGCCAGAGAAAGATTCTCTGCTGCCCTGATTTTGCGGACCCCCTCTGCCATGAGGGTGGCGTCTGTTATTGTTCCCTCCTCTGCCCCTGGAGGGAAGCTCACCACATGTCAGGCAGGGCTCCCTGGGATTTCCGGAACCACATCTTTCCACTCTTCTGACCCTTGGGATATGGTCTGGAAGGAGTGGAAAAACTAACCCCTACAGCAGAGAGAGTCTTGCCTTCCTGTTCACACCTGGTAAGGGTGTCCTTCACCTGAGATTCAAAGAGAGAGCAACCATCAAAGGGGGTGTTGGTGAAAGACACTCTTGAAAGGTTCCGCAAAGTTACAAAGCCGCATCCAAGCGCGTTTCCTCAGAGCGACTCCAGTGCCTGCGGCTCTACTCGCCCCATCGGCTGCATAAGAAATGAGCCTCATGGAGGAGTTACCACAGAGTTAAGAGTCACCAGCTGGGAGGCAACCTTGGCTTGGGCCCCCTCAGATGATGGATCTTGAAGGGTATCTCCAAGCTCTTTAAGGCGATCCCTCTGTAGACGAGTAAAGGGGCACAAGTAATTCAGAGACTTCATGGTAAAAGTCTCTGAAGAACACATCTGCTTCCCATATCTGTCCATCGTCCTAGACTCCTTGTTAGGGGGATGAACAGATGAAGTTTCAGCCAACTCCTTCGTAGCCGCCGCTACCACCATGGCATCAACGGGGACACCTTTTGTCAAAAATTGCTTGTCCTGTGGTGCAGTAATGAATTTTGTTGGTCTTCTTGGGGTCGGTTCCACTGTGTCTGGAGGTGACCACGCCTTCAGAGCCACTACAGACATCAGTGCGTCGAAAGGTGGAGACACCAAGGAGGTGGAAGGTCGGGATCCAAACGCATCCAGGAATACAGACTTATCCTCGGAAGGGCTTAGGGCAGTCCAGTTCCCCCTCTGTCTAAACATCTCAAGGACATCTGAGAAGGAGACATCTTCAGAGGGGGACCTCGGGGACCCTTTCGAAACCTCTAAGTCGGTATCTGATGCGACAGACTCAAGGGAGTCAACATGCTTCTTCTTACATTTCCTCTTACGAGGTGTCTCCTCTGAATGATCAGGGGAGGCCTCAGAAGAGGAGGATAAACCCAAAGGGGTGTCCTGGGGTGCTGGATCCCCACACTTGGGGTCTGGAAGAGAGGCAGAGGCAGACACAGGCACCATAGGGAGAGAAGCGGAGGGGGGTCGATCGTGGCACTGGTTCAGGGGCCAGAACACTCACGCCTCGAAGGCATCCCGATCGGAACAGAGGGAGGGGTCCGGTTCAGAAGAAATCAGAATCCCTCTCCGCACCGAGGGGGAAGGCTCCGAGGCCGATGTGGGAGCCAAACTCACCCGAGCCGAGGCTCCGAGGGGGAGAGTGGGGTCGGACAAGGGTCCGATACCACTCGCCTCCTCGGAGCCGACAAGGGAGTCCCGGCGCCCAGATCCCTCCAAAGACGTAACCATGGAAGTGATCTGAGCCGACGGTTCCACGACTCAAATCCCCACGAACTCCCGCTCCGAGCTCAAAGGGTGAGTCGGAGGAGGAATATCTGCAGACGTGGACGGAGCCGACTCCTGGTGAGGGGGGGCTGGACAACATTTTAGCCAGGGCCTGCAATTTTAGCAGTCTGCTGACCACTCTTTCCAAGTCATGGTCCAAATGTCTTGAGGACCAAGAAGAGTGGGATGAGCAATGACTACGCTCCGACTGGAGCAGAGGCGATCTCAGAGCAGAGCGAATTGACTCCAGAGAGGGAGACCTGGACCTTTTTCGACTCTCAGAAGGCTCCGAAGAGCGTATCGGAGCCGACTGGGAGGGAGAAGCATCGGTTCCAGCCAGAGCCGAAATGGAAGGTACAGATTTACCCAACGACGGCTCCGAACTGGGAGCCGACGGTTTAGGTGCCTTAGAAGATTTCACAGGTTGAGCCTTAGCCGGTGAATCTTGAGGTTTAGGTAAACCTCTAAGGATCAATTTATTTTTGCGCTCCTGCAGGACTCTTGGACTGAACGCATGGCAAATGGAGCAAGAGTCCTACAGGTGCACAGCGCCCAGACAATAAACACAAGAAGTGTGACCATCCGTCAGAGGCATCTTCTGACAGCATGAGTCACACTTCTTGAATCTGGATGGCTTAGGATCCTTGGACATATTGACAGGCAAGCCCAAAGGAAAAACACACTCGCACAAAGGTTAAGGTACTAACACAACAATACACTACAAGCTACCAGAACCAACAGTACACCAACAACTGTAATAAGTATAGCCAAACTAACTAACAGTGATAATAAGAAAAGGTTTTTTTTTTTTTTTTTTTTTAAAGAAATAGATACAGAAGAAAAAGGTTATCCTCTAACTCAAACGGACACCTAGAGATAAGATTATCCTCGGACTTAAACGGAAAACCTTAGAGGAAAAAGGGAGAAGTAGAAGGGGAGGGGAAACTCTCTAAGTAAAACGAGTTTCTGAAGAGAAAAAAAAGACAGCTACAAAAACTTATACAAAATAAGGGAAATAACTAAACGATAATTCTACTCTAAAAATTTACTAAATTGTGACAGAAAAAAAGACAATATAGAAGTTTTATACGACCTGAGCCAGTAGAGCAACCTCGCAGCAGAAGCGGCAAATGAGATCTGGGTATCTAGCGCCAGGCATCATGGGATATGGGGAGGCCTCAAGCCAGTTTGTAGCTCTCGAGCTTTAGAAGATGGCAGAGTCGGAGCAGAGGATCGGCTCCGAACCCAACCAGCAAGAATGAAGGCGAGATAGACAACTTAACATTACCCTGAATAGTGTTTATAGATGGTGTTTTGTGTTTGCAATGATTGAAAAATCCTCCTAGCATTTTACCTCTCCCAAAGGAGAAGTGACACCTAGGACCTAAAAGGTTACTAAGCTGATCATCAGCCAATAAGACGTCCCAGTGTTGCTGAATAAGATCCTTGAAGCGAAAGGTATTGCGGCCATAACTAGTAATCAATCTAATAGTGTTATTATTTCTAATCTTTTTAGACTGATATTTCAGCAGATCTGCTCTATCTAAAGCTTGAACTTCCCTGCTAGTTTGAACAATGAGAATTAGTATAACCTTCTTCCCCAAATCTACCTATTAACTCTTGCTGTTGTGATAAGAACTCCTCATTGGTACAGCAAATTCTATGAACCCTCATAAATTGTGATTTTTGGAATATTACGGATATGTTTCGGATGACAGCTGGAGGCATGGACTAAGTATTAGAATGAAATGGCTTACGATAAACTGAAGATTCCAATGTACCATCCTGTTGCCATCTCACCAGGACATCCAAAAATGAAATACAGTCAGCGACATAGTGTATTGTAAACTGGATGCCCCACTTGTTTGCATTTAGATACTGAACAAATTCTTGTAAATATTCAACATCAGACTTCCAAACCATCCAGCAGTCATCCAAAAATCTAACCCAAATGTCTATTTCACCCAGAAACAGGTTATGGCTAACATCATAAATAAATTGTTTGTTCCAGATAGCCCATAAAAAGGTCAGCATAAATTGGTACAAATGATGCACCCATGGCCATACCCTTAAGTTGTAAAAAAAAAACTGCCACCGAAATAAACGTTCTTAGTAAGAACATGTTCAGTTAAAGGAGAAAGGTATTAAAACCAGGACTATATAGAGGAATTTTCTCCAACCAATATTCCATAGCAGTAAGGCCCGCCCAATGAAGAATACTCTTATAAAGATGTAACATCTAAGGTGCACATAATCCACCCTGGTTCTAACTGCATGTCTGAAATGATATTAAGAAATTCTAACTGCGTGTCTGAAATGATATTAAGAAATTCTGTCGTGTCCTGGATATGAGCTCTAACCCCTTTTAACAATGGTTTAAGATGGATTGTCAAAAATGATAATGGTTCGGTTAAAGAACCATTACCAGAAACAATGGGCCTACCTGGTGGTTGTGTGGGATTCTCATGAATTTTGGGGAGCAAATACAAATATTGTGGTAAAGGATCATGGACAGTCGGATGATACTTTTTTGGCGAATAATACCTTCACTAACAGTCAAACGCAAGAACTCATCAATCTCGTTTAAATCTTTGTGTTGGGTCAACTGACATAATCATGTAAAACCAACCGTCCTTCAACTGTCTCTCAGCCTCAGCCAGATACATAGACCAGTCCATGACCACTACCGCCTCACCTTTATCAGCAGCAATAACTATATTTTTGTTCTTCCTAAGATTCTCTAAAGCTTGAACTTTTGATGTCGTCAAATTATTACAAAAAAATTGCACGCACGATTCCAAACCAAAAAGTAGATCTTTGAGAACACATTTTTGGAAGATATCAATGTGTTTATTCATAGGAGGAAAAAAGCAGATCTTTGAAATCTAAAAATCTGCTGGGGAAAAGAACACCATCTGTAAACACTATTCAGGGTACTGTGGAAGGTGGAATACTGGTGGGATGTTTTCCATGTGGCCACTGTTCATTTTGTACGCACATATGCAAAACCAAGGAATTTACTAGTAAAAATACATCTTGTATATGCAACGTTAACATATTTGCTAATTGTAATACAGATTGGGTGGTTTATTTAGTTGTGTGTACAAGTTCAGCATTCTGCGTAGGTCAGACTTCCAGACCTATTAGATTACGTATTTCTGAACTCCTTTTTAATATTAGAAATAAATGTTTAACTAATGCTTTGTAGAAGCATACTATAAAACATCCTACTACACAGTTCAAATTTATTGCCATTGACAAAGTTCTTGGTAATAGAAATTCAAAAGCTGGATGGCATAATATTTTAAATAAAAAAAGAAAGACCATGGATTGTTAAATTGGGGAGCCTTTTTTCCCCTGGATTGAATGAACATCTTTAATGGTTGTTAACGGATTGGATGAGAAGAACTGGCTGATTATTGTATTACGCTTATAAATGTGTTGAGTTTAAGCTTATGTAGAAAGCATTGAGAAAGGCTTATGGCTGAAACAGATCTGTGGATGTTTTTTGAGGCTTTTATAAAGTCTGCATTAACCTCTCACTTGACTGTTGGCCTCTTTTGGATTTGATTTTGGTTGTTAGTTGGGCCGTTGTACCTGCCGTATGAGCGGAAACTTCGCTATTGCCATAAGCCTAACTAACCTGATCTGCAAGGCCATGGAACGGATCATCATAGACTTCATAAACAGGGACATTGGCAACCTCCAAACACTCGACCCCACACATTTTGGGTTTGTCAAGTGGTGGTCATGTCTGTTAAATCTGGATGACTTCTTTGAGACTGTCACCAAAGCCAGGGATGAAGGGAAGACTGTGCACATCGCCTACCTTGACCTGGCCAAAGCCTTCAACACTACTCCCCACTCGGGCATAGCAGATAAACTCTCTCAACTAGGCATCAATCCATATGTTACCAGATGGGTAACAAACTGGCTCACTGATGGAACCCACCTAATCAAAATGGGGGAAGCCACCTCAAACAATAGACCCATAACAAACGGCATACCTCAGGGATCAGTCTTGGGGTCTCTGTTACTCAGGATATACTTCTCTGATGTGCAGGCCAAAACCAGTGGGCTATGGCTGAAGAAGTTTGTAGAGGACTGCAAGCTGGGTGCAGTCCTCAGTTCCCCACGTGATGTGGACGTCCTCCAAGAGGGTCTCACTCAAACAAATGACTGGTGCAGGAAACATTGCCTCAAGCTGAATGCCAAAAGATGCATAATCATCCCCTTTGGGGAGAGTGACGTCCCCACATATCATATTAATAACTACGTCTTAAGTACGCAATCAGTAGTGAGAGATTTGGGCAGCCAGGTTGACAGCAACCTGACTTTTGACCACCACGTTGCTTCCATCGTATGGAAAGCCTTCTACATAGCCCACCTCATAAGTAAGGGTATCTCAAAGGACAAAGAGGTCATAAGATCCCTGTGTTCTTCCATTATAAGGCCAATTATTGAGTACAACACCCCCTTCGGCATGTACCTCACAAAGCACATGCAGCAGAGAGGCTAAAAGCCCTGTCCCTCTACTCAGTTGCATAAAAAGACTCCTCAGAGGTGACCTCTGTCTGGCATACAAAGCAATCTCAGACCCTGCCTTGATGGGACTGCTGCATATCCGCAAGTCAAGCTCCACTTGAGCAACCCATACACGTGGCCTCAACCTGGTCTGTGATATCAACAGAACTTGTTGGCGGGACAGATGCATGTCCCAGAGACTCCCCCATTTGTGGAACAGACTCCCTCTCCATGTCAAGCAGAGTACCTAATTATCCCTTTTTAAGAGCAACCTGGATAACTGGATGGGAAACAGAAAATACACTCCTGGGATTCCACCAGTGTCCCTGCTGGACAGTGGCATAATTGGGTGCTGACTTGGCTAAACTCTTGACTAGGCTTATAAAGGCCTCAGGGCCAATCGCCTAGTAACCTCCTATGATAATGGGCCCAGCTTGGTATCTATGGACCCATACAATATTCCAGAATGCCTTCTACATAGCATGAAAAGTGATCGATCAGGCCATCAAGAATTGCTATTTAACTGGAGTCTCCAAACAGGCTTCGTGTCTCATAAATGGAGATCAGCAGCAGTCAATCCTCTTCACAAAGGTGAGCCATCTACAGACCCACTAGTCTCACATGCAAAGCTATGAAAGAATCATGTAAAATGATCAATAATGATATATGAAACCTCCAGACCCTGAACCAAAAACCTCAATTTGGTTTTGTCAAGGGCAGTTCGTGCCTACTCACCTTGGTGGACTTTGAGAATGTCATGAACGCAATGGACGAGGGCAAAATGGTTCACACAGCATATCTTGTTCTGGCCAAGTTATCTGACACAATACCCCACTCAAGTATTGTTGACAAACTTAACAGGTTAGGTACAAACCCTTATGGTCACCCAATGGATCGTTAGCTGGCTCACAGACAGGACCCAGGAAGCTAGAACTGAGGAGTCCACCTCTACAAAGATGCCAGCCACAAGTTTCACAATCACAATTCAACTGATCACAAATAACATTATTGTTAGAACAAACACTAAACTTAACACTTTATGACTTGTACTTTGAATTATATTATCTGTATTACTTTTGACTTTATCTATATTTTAACATGGGTTTTTTAAACATATATGCTCCCTGATTTTGTATTTGCATTTTAAATTGTATATTTATGCTTTTGTATACTGTATATTCCATATTTTACTTCTGTTATATTCTGTTAACTGCTTTTGGAGCTTTTCTTCCCGGGCCTCCACAGATAATGGGCTCTGCTTGGCCCAGTGGACTTCCCACGGTCATCAAACTGGGAAACAAATAAAATTAAATAAATAAATACAAAGTGGAGTCCCTCAGAGATGGGCCAAGATCGTTCCTTTTTGAAATTTACTTCTATGAAGTTAAGGCCAATGTCAATGGCCTCTGGCTGAGTAAATCTGCAGATAATAGCAAATTAATAGCAGTTATTAAATCCCCTGCTGACAAATACTCTCCAGGAAGGGCTGACACAGACATAACTGGTGTCAGAGCCATGGACTAAAATGAAATGCCAAGATATGTGTAATAGTATCCTTCGGGAAGTCATCCACTCTGGGTAACTATCACATTGACAACACATCCCAAGAGTTGACCCAGTAGTCAGGGACTTGGACACACACAGACTGTAATCTAACCTTTGACCATTCATTACATGTCTACAATACTGAGGAAATCATTCTATGTTGTGCAACTTATAAACAAAGGTACAGTATCCAATTCCAAGGAAGTCACTCTTACACTGTATTCGGCATTCATCAGACCTATCATTCAGTACAATGCCCCCATCGGTATGTACCTAACCAGGCATTTTAGAACTACAGAGATTCCAACATGCCTTATGCAGACTGCCTCAAGGCCCTATCCATGCATGGTCTCCTATAGCCTGTTGAGGAGAGATCTATGCCTGGCATACAAGGCATTATCAGACCCCACTTTGATTGACCTCCTTGCACATCCACAAAATAAACAGCACCAGAATTTCCCATTCTAAAAAGACTTAAACCTTGGCTGGGATATAAACAGAACCAGCTGGAGAGACAAGTATGTATACCAGAGACTACCTCTCCAGAACTCCATGTAAAGCAAAGTTAAGTGCAACTTGGATAACTGGATGGGGAACAGGAAATTCATCCTTGGTTTGGCAGCTATTTCTCTAATGGACACAGGCAGCCTGTAAATGGTTTATTTCCCAGGCCCCTGCTTGAAAATGGTTCACCTCCCACACCCCTGCTTACACTTCATCAATGTTATGAGAAATTGTCAGATTTGGGGTGCATGGCTAGATTTAAAAAGGCCCTTGTGGTTGTTAGCTTAGTAAACACCTGCGAACCCAAGAGGTCTTGGATTACTGGATCCACGATTGCTTGAAAGAAAAGGCACAGACTGCCTTGAAGATGTCTACAGGACACCAAATAAAGGGACAGTGCTTCCAGCCTCTCCTGGCAGCTCTGGTCTTGTAAACCTGTAATCTTTCAAGCTAGAAACCTGTGTTTGTTCCACTTTTTTTGCCTAATAAAATACATCCCAAAAGGAGGACCTGTATTTGACAGCAAGCCTGAACAATGCAAAATATAGAAGGATAACAACTTCCTTACAGCTAGATGAAATACCTTCTGAAATCAGCTGTGTCAGACAGAAAGACGTCCTAACCACAGCTACAATGAGTTTGTCAAAAGCAAGGGAGTTGTCTACCCATGTTCCAAGGGGTCTCACCACACTTATTTTAAATGGAATGTTGTTAACAAATGCAAACATATTACAGTTTTTAGAATTTAGTTTTGACCCATTTTTGAGCATTAACTGTCAATCTGTGCAAGGTGAAAGTTTCAGCTGGAGCTTCTGTGTATTGGGGGGGGTGTTGAGGATGATGTCAAGTTTGCAGTTATTCGTAAGTTTGGTTAGCCATTTGTAATTTGCAGATCTTCAAATCAGATGTCAAATAGTAGGAGTCTCAGCACAGAGCCCAGAGTAACACCACTGGTCACTTTCAGGTTTACATAGGACACACATACAACTCTCTTTTAAACCAAGTTTCAACAATAATGCATACATGAATGTGCTTCATTTGCAGGACAGCCCTGATGTGACACTTTTTTATTTTTTTTTTTAGATGGGAATCCATTAATTAGACTCTGCTTAAAATGGCACAATGGAATTAACAAGGCCTTTAGTCATTATGCAGAATCCTTAGGATGAGAGAGGAATGTAAACATACATTTTTTTGAAATGTATGTTTAATAGCAAAGTTGGTCTATATGCTGGGCAATTTCTAGGACACTGACTACTTTAAAATTGATGTGATTACTCAGCATTTCCAAGAAATTGGTGTCTACTTTATACCTATTACAACTGTATGAAAAATGCACTGGACTCAGTGGTACATGTTTAAATAATTCTGGAATAAATTCATTAATCCCAGGAGTTTTGATAGGTTTACGTTTCTTTGCTGATACTTCTTTAAGAGTAAATTTTGATGAGAATCTTTTTAGCCATTTTTCAAATATTCAGATTTCTCTGAATACTAAAAAAATCCTATCCTTTCAAGTACACATCAGGAGCTGCAACCATGGAGGACACTTTCCTGCTATTTCTGCATCCAGGTTAGTGGACGTGGGCATCCTAAGGCAATGTAACAATTGCCTTATGTACATGGACAACTACTTAAATCTTGAACAGACAAATACAGTATGTGAGAGATGTAGTTACACATTGACAATGAAGGCTAGACTCTCAGATACAGAGACAAAAAGAAAAACAAACAGGTTTGTCAGCGACTGACACACACCACTCACCCCACCCACATGGACCACACACACAGACCCACATATACGAACGTGATCACATGTAACTTGCCCAAACCTCAAAAGCCTCTCAGGCACAGTCCTCAGAAACTGCTCATGCACACAAGCAAGACAATTCCCATCACAAGACAAAGCCACATCTCATTGTGTCAACTACTAAGCCCACAAGGCAAAACACTCCACAACCCACTATTCTCATCATTGGAGACTCCACTGTGAGATGTACTGATGTCTTTTCCAGGCTGGATGAGAGGAAGGTTACAGTCAGTTGCCTGTCACAGGCCAACATTCGCCAGATCACAAAAGCACTCAGTTCACTTATCCCCAAGCACCAACATGATTCAGTAACATACTATGTTGGGTTGAATGACCGGAGACTACCTCCTTGGACTATACGAAGACAAATGTCACTGAGCTTGTGAGTTTGTGTCACTGGCAGGTATGAGCCTAACACGGAGCAGCATTCTACTGTCTCCAAGGATGACGACATATACCAGCAGAAAATGATTGACAAACAGTTGGTTTTGCTACTGGTGTCATTCCAAAGAGGTCCAATACTTGTCAGCATGGAAGGACATGGCTGACAGGCCACGCTGCTCTGTTAAGGATGGTCTTCACCCGATACCTCTAGACGTTCGGATGTTGGCCAAAACATTACTCTCCCCCTACAGTGCCTGTTTTAGGCACTGCTGAACAGACAAACCTTCCAACATAACAAAAGCTACTCAGGATAAGCTAGAAGTGTTATTGCTCAATGCTAGGAGTCTCAACAAGAAACTGCACTCCCTGAAAGCTCTCCTCACCCGGTAGGATGCCAACATCTGTACAGTTAATGAAACATTGTTCAAAGCCACAGAAAGCACTCCAGGAGTGCATGCCTTTCATACACTGCAAACACCCAATGAAAATGAAAACGCAACAGGTGGAGGTATATCTATCTACATAAGCACATTTCAAGGCTGGTCAAACAACATGGCCAAATTGGACTACTCCATGTCCAACTAACCACGGGAAAAATACATTACCATACTCTTGCTAGCTACACATCCCCCACCATGAACAAGAAAATCCAGACAACATACCTGAAGTTACTAGACTCGCTCAACATCTAGCCGACTACCATACTCATGGGTAATTTTAACTACCCCTCCATTAATTGGGAGGCATACACAACCACTAACATGCAAGCCAAAAGATTTTTTACTTTTTTTTTTTTTTTTTTTTTTTAATATAAACTCAAATACCCTCAAGCAACTACTCTGCACTCAACAGCGGAACAAATATCTTAGATCTAGTACTCACAAATACAGAACAGTGCTACACCCCCCCACCATGTGATGTCCTCACTGGTAAGATCAAATCAAAAAGGGGTCTCCATTGAAATAAAGGTAAAAATAGTCCCCACCACCTAATTAGAAAAACTTTAAACAATTTCTCCAAGGTAAATTATCACCTTCTTGAGAGATGCCACAGCTAGTTTGCAAAATCCTCCAAATCCCAAAAACACAGAAGCCTATGCAGGTGTGTACAAAAAATCCTATTCAACCATATAAACAACTGCATAGAAGCAGCAGTACCAGACTGAAATAAACCCAGGTCAAACAACAAAAAACGTGCCACGCTGGTGGACTCCTGGTTTTAATAGGTTGAACAACAAAAGAAAACAACCTTGCCAAGAAGTAAGAAGGAACATGCACAACAGAGAAAAAAGTCCCTCATTACACAAGTGAATCAGGAGAACTAGTAAAGTCTCTGAAAGCAAGCTTTGAGGCGAAAATAGCCTCCTAAGCTAAGGATAAAGTACAGTTGTGTACACTTACCATAAATGTAGATGTTAGAGTGTATTCACTGTTGCAGTTATCACACTTGGGTTATCTGCCTGCAGGTAGCCCTCAGTCGGCCCGAATACCAGAGTCTTGGGATTTCTGCATCGGATGCCATCGCTTCTTCCATGACGTCAGTTAGTCAGTGGTATAAAACATTCAGCCGACCCCATTACATTAGTTTTTCTTGCCCCAGATGTTAGGTGCCCCCAAAATAGGAAGCAATTACATGGTATGGAACACCCCCAGTAAAAAAGTATACACCAATGTTATAAGATATGGCCAAACAAAAAGGAAAGGTAGAAGTATAGAGACGTCAGGCGGCTGGAGGGAGGGTAACCAGGACTGCAACAGTGAATACACTTGAACATCTAAATTTATGGTAAGTGTACACAACTGTACAATGTTCTTAGTGTTTCACTGTTGCAGTCATCACACTTGGGTTGATTCCCAAAGCTGAGGAAGGGTGGAGGCAGTCAAGAAGCATTAGGGCTGGCTAGCAGGCCCTAAGACTGCCATGGCAAATCCAGCTCTGGATTTAGAAAAGATAGGCAAGTGGTAATGCTTGGTGAAGGTGTGTACAGAGCTCCAGGTTGTAGCTTCCAGGATGTCCCTGGCAGGGACTCCCCTGAGAAATGCTGTAGAGGTTGATGTAGCCCTAGTGGAATGTGTTCTGATCCCCTGTGGGGTAGGTTTCCCATTGCATTTGTAGCAGAAATGGATGCAGTGTGCTATCCATTTAGAAATGGTTTGCTTTGAAATGGCCCTGCCCTCTGCTCCTGTAGCAAGGCTGACTAGCAGCTGGTCAGATTTTCTGAAAGGTTTAGTCCCATCCAGATAGAACCTAAGCTGCCTGTGCACATCCAGGGAGTGGCAGGATCCTTTCCCCTTTATTCTGAGGATTAGTGAAAAAGGTTGGCAAACGGATGGCTTGGTTTAAAGCCACACTAGTTACCACCTTGGGCATAAAAGATGGGTTAGTCCTGAGGGAAACCCTGTCCGCATTGAAGATAATGAAGGGTTCCACAGCAATAAGGGTATGCAATACAGACACTATTCTTGCTGAAGTGACAGCTAGAAGTAAAGCTGTTTTCCAGGAGAGGAATTTTAACTCTGCTGGAGCAGCAGGTTCAAAAGTTGGAAGCGTGAGCTTCTACAATACAAAGTTAAGGTCCCAGGCTGGAGTGGGAGCTCTCCTGGGGAGGTCTTAAGTTTCTGGCTCCTTTCAGTAACTGTTTGACCAGAGGATGAGAGAAGAGGGGTGGGCTCAGTATTATAATGAGCTGAGATGGCAGAGGCATGAATCTTAATTGAAGAGAAGGATAGGCCTTTGTGCAGCATTTCTGTGAAGTAATTTAGAATAGGAGGTAAGCTGGGCACAGTTGTGTCCATTCCCGGAGACTGGCTCCAAGAACAGTATCTTTTCCACTTTTCTGAATAGGACTTCCTAGTACCAGGCATTCTTGCCTCAAGGATGACATCCAGCACCAGTTTACGGAGGGTTGCTGGTGATGAGTTCAGAGGATGAGCCAGGCTACTAGGTTCAGGGTTTGTAGCTGACTCTGAAAAATCTGGCCCTCCTGCTGGGACAGCAGGGAAGGGGGTCAGAGGCAGGTGCCATGGTAGCACTACTGTCAGACTGTGCAAAAGTGGGTATCAGTGCTGGGGTGGCCAGTCTGGTGGTGCAATCAGGATTGTCCTTGGCTTCTCCTGTTTGATCTTTAGTAGAATCTTCAAGAGGAGGGGCAGAGGGGGAAAGGCATAGATTGAGAGATTTTCCCATGTAAAGGACAGGGCATCTACTTTCCATGCTTGGCTGTGGGGAATTCTGGTGCAATATTTGCTTAATGGATAGTTCTGCGGGGAAGCAAAGAGGTCCACCTCTGGTGCCCCCCACCTGTGGATCAGAAGCTTGAATGATTTGGGTTCCAGTTTCCACTTGTGGGTCCATTAGATTTCTGCTCAAGTCGTCTGCCAGTGAATATATTTTGCCTGGCAGGAAATGAGCTTGCAGGTGCACCTGACTGCTCAAGGCTGTGTTCCACAGAGCCATGGCTAACCTGCAGACTGGGTAGGAATGCCCCCCCCCCCCGCTTGCTTATGCACCACATAACTGTGGTGTTGTCTGTTTTTATCAATAGTTGTCCTGGAAGAATAAGGCATTTGAAGGCTGTCAGAGCATTCTGTACAGCTAACATTTCTTTTTGATTGATATGCAGGTGCATTTGCTTTGGGGTCCATTTGCCTTGAATGCATTGTCCTGCCATGTGAGCCCCCCATGCATAGTCTGATGCGTCTGTTGTTAAGGTTTAGGCGGCAGGGGGTTGAGTGAAAGGGAGTCCCTTGTTGTGGTAGCAGGCCTCTGCCCACCAAAGGAACTCTGTCCTTAAGCAAGGAATGATAGGAAACATTGTTTCCAGGTCCTGAGAATGTTGACACCAGAAACTTTTTAAGTACCACTGCAGTTTCCTCATATGCAGTCTTGCATATGGAATTAGTAGAAAGCAAGAGGCCATAAACCCTACGGCTTGCAGTATTTGTATTGCAGATAGATGGATTTGGGTGGCCAGTAGAGTGAAGCAGTTTGTCAAATGTGTTTTTCTGGAGTGAGGAATGCCATCTGGGAAGATGTGTTCAAGCTTGCTCCAGGGATACAATCTTTTGGCTGGGTACCAGATATGATTTTCGTTGATGGTATACCCCAGTGAAATTGGACGTCTCTTTACAAAATGTCAGGTGCTGGAGTAGCAATTCCTGACCATCCGCCCGAATCAGGCAATCGTCCAAGTATGGGTAAATTTGAATTTTTCTCTGCCTGCAATATGCAATGGCTGGAGCTAGGCATTTTGTGAATACCCCGAGCACAGTAGATAAGCCAAAGGGAAGTGCAGAGAACTGACAGTGCATAAAGCCTGCTCTGAAACGTAGATATTTCCTGCAAGATTCCCTTATGGGGATGTGCAGATAAGCTCCTTTTAAGTCTAGGGTGGCTAGCCAAGAGTCCTTGGCTAGCATAGGAAACAGCTGTTGGAAAGTAAGCATTTTGAATCTTGGAACCACCAGGAAGGTGTTGAGAACAGACAGATCCAGAATAGAGCGCCAAGATTTTTCTTTCTGGTTACCAGAAACAGTCTGGAGTAAAAACCTTGTCCCCTTTGCTCTGTTGGGACAGGTTAAATAGCCTTGATACTGAAAAGAGAAAGCACTTGCTTTTGGGCCTCTGCCCACTAGTTTTTTTTTTGGGGGGGGGGTCTGGCCACCCGCTTGGGGTTGGCATTGAGTGGAAGTACAGTCTGTATCCCTGGGATACAATGTTCAAGACCCATCTGTCCTGGGTAATGTACTCCCAGTTTTTTGCAAGCAGGGCTAGTTTTCCTCCTAAGGGTGCAAGTACTTTGGCAAGGCTTGGAAGAATTAAGGATAAGACATTGTGAAATTTTACCATAGGATGGCGGCTTACTACTCCCTGTTTTTGAGGTGGGAGCACTCCATTGTTTAGATCTGTGCATGCCCTGAGATTGTAGTCTTGGTGGTCTGCTGCCTTGGGTTTGGACTGAGAAGGTCTGGATGCTGGAAAAGGCCAGTTTTTAGAAGGCCAATGCCTACTGAATCTAGGTGGCTGTACCTGTAGGAAATCTTTAACAGTTTGCATAGATTTAGCTTTTTCCTCCATCTTTTTGAGGACTTCTTCTGCTTTAGTGCCAAAAAAGAAGTTATGTACTCACCATAACGTTCCATGTATGTGGTCCATCTCGCCGAACATTATTACGTATGGGTTCGGAGCCAATCCTCGGCTCCGACTCTGCCGCTTTTAGAAAGCCTGAAAACTTCTGATTGCTCGTGGCTAGGAGGTATCCCATGGTGTATCAGCACACTTCCTAGATCTTGTTTGCTGCTAGTCTATATATGGAGAAAAGCAGAAAGGAGAACAAAGGTTCGGAAGAATAAAACCCTAATAAAAAAGTGTCCTTTATGAAATAAACCACCGTAGAAAACTGTTTCCAGATCCTCCAGGAAGGGGGCTGGTGGGTGGGTTCGTAATCATGTTCAGCGAGATGGACTACATACATGGAACTTTATGGTGACTAAATAACTTCTTTATGTTATGTAGTCCTACCTCGCCTCCATTATTACGTGTGGGACAGCGTCCCTAGCATCTTGTATGGGTGGCTCACTGGAAAATACTCCTGGGCACCGTGGAACCAAATGAGGCCCCACCCCTGGAAGTTAGGTCCAATTTATAATGGGTAATGAAGGTATGAGGGATAGCCCATGTTGCTGCTACACATATACTATCAATAGGAGTCCAGGCTTGGAAGGCAGCAGAAGTAGAAAATGATCTGGAAGAATGCGCTTTATAAGGGGTAACTGTCTTCCCTCAGAAGTATAAATGAAAGAGATGCAGTTAGAGATCCAGTTTGATAGTGTGACCTTAGAAATTGGCAAACCCATTCTTGTTTCAGCAAAGGAAATGAATAGCTGGTCTGATTTTCTAAATCCTTTAGTTCTGTGGATGAAGAAATGCAATTGCCTATGCGCATCCAATTGGTGAAATCTATACTGTGCTTTGTTGGTTTGATTGGGGAATACTGGCAATTCGATAGTTTGATACAAGTGAAAATGGGAGCAGACCTTGGGGATAAAGGAAGGATTTGTCCAGAGAGAGACCCTATATTTGTGAAAAATTAAGTATGGAGGTTTAATTGATAGGGCTTGCAGTTCGGAAACTCGTCTGGCTGAAGTTATCGCCACCAGAAAAAAAAAAAAAGTCTTCCACAACAGAAATTTTAATTGATAGCTATGGGCTGGTTCAAAAGGTGGCAAAGTAAGTTTAGAAAGGACTAGATTTAGATCCCACGGAGGAATGGGATCTTGAATGGGAGGTCTCATCATAGAACCTTTGAGAAAGGTCTTGCAAAGTTTGTGGGATGCAAGGTTAGAATCGTTAATTCCCACATGAAAATTAGATATTGCTGCTAGCTGAACTCTGAGTGCAGCAGCTGCTGATCCCTGGTGAAAGAGTTCTGACAGGAACTCTAAGACAATAGGAATGGGAGTTGTAAATGGATTAACCTTTCTGTTATCTGCCCATAGAGAAAATTTCTTCCATTTACTGTTGTACAATTTTCTAGTCGAGGGCTTATGAGAAGAGGTAATGATATGGGTTACAGCTGGAGACAGATCGTGAAGCCTGACTAATAATGGAACTGGATCAGCCATGCTCTCAGTTTGAGAGTGTGGAGACAGGGATGAAGAGAACCCGACGTGTGTCAAGAGGTTTGGTACTGAGTCCATGGATAGTCTAACAGGTGAGGCCAGAGGAAAGGGAACCAAATTTGACGAGGCCAGTAAGGAGTGATGAGGATCATCCTGCTTCTCAACAACATTGCTTCCTGTACAACCTTGGGAATGAGTGGAAAAAGAGGGAATGCATAAAGTCCCAGGGGCCAATCATGGACAAGTGCATCTCTCTGAGACTCTTTGGCATTGATGGGGCTGGCAAAGAGATCGCAGCAGGGTTGTCCCCATTTGTGGAAGATCTGTCAGGCTACTTTCTGGTTCAAAGACCATTCGTGAGGTAAGAAAATTGCCCTGCTTATCTTGTCTGCTATCACGCTGGATGTCCCCGGGATGTGCGTTGCAATGAAAAAGCATTGGGAAAAAAAAAAATCACCCAGTTCCAAACTCGCAGTGCCTCTCGACACAAGGGGTAAGATCTGGTTTTTCCTTGCTTGTTTAGATACCATACCACTGACATGTTTTCTGTCTGGACAGCTATCATCCCTAGAGGGAGAAAGTCATGAAGTGCTTGCAACACTAGAAGTACCACTCTCATCTCTAGGACACTGATATGCAGATGGGCCTCGTGATCTTGCCATGTGCCTTGGACAGTCCTGCCTAGATAATGCCCCCTCCCACCCTGACAGGCATCTGTGTTCACAGTGGCAATGGGTTGGTGTGGTACAAAGGGAATCCCTGTGGTAAGGTGACCTGGCTGAATCCACCAAAGGAGATCCTTTTTGCAAGAATCTGTGATTAGTATCTGGTGATGCAGGGTCAACTGCTGAAAAGACCACTGGGATGACAGGAGCCATTGGAGTATTCTCTTATGTAGTCTTGCTAATGGTACCAATGTTATAGTCAACGCCATTGTTCCAAGAAGTTGCAACACCACCTTTGCTTTGACTCTTCGAAGGGAAAGTAACCTGTAAATCTGCTGTGAAAGATTTTGTATGGTCTGTTGGTAGTCTGGCTATCACAGAGACAGTGTCTATGTTTGCTCCTATAAAGGTTATAGATTGAGCGGGCAACGTTAAGGCTTTTTCCCAATTTATACAGACTCCCATCTGGGAACAGAGCTCGACTGTGGAGACTCTGGATTGAACTAGAAGATGCCTGGTGGTGGCGGTCAGGAGTCAATCGTCCAGGTATGGAAAAACTTGGATTCCCTGACGCCTCAGATGGGCTGTCACTACTGCCATGCATTTGGTGAACACCTGGGGGGCTGTGGTGAAACCAAAACGCAGCACCCGAAACTGGTAATGATTGGCTCCCAGCCAGAAGCATAGAAAACTCCTTGATGCTTTGTCCATCTTGATGTGGTAGTAGGCATCTTGGAAATCTATTGAGCGCATCCAATTTTCTTTCCCTAACAGAGGGAGTATTGATTGTAGAGTGACCATTCAGAACTTGGACTTCTTTACATACTCGTTTAACCTGCTGAGGTCTAAAATGGGTCTCTAGTCTCTTGTTCTTTTTGGAACTAAAAAGAATCTGGAATACGTTCCAAATCCTGTCTGGTTTGCCGGGACCTTTTGGATGACTCTCTTTAACAGCAGCTTTTCTCTCTCTATAGCCGCTTGATCCCTGTGATTGGGTGGTACATCTGGGATCCTTTTGGGAAGGCGTGGTGGAAGGGAAAAGGGTATAGAGTAACATCTGGTGATAATGTCTTGTACCCACTTCTCAGGTGATATTTAGCCAGGCTTCTGGGTACAAAGACAGGTGACCCCCAACTGGCTCCAGAGACCTACAGTCTGGTTCCACATCAGGAACACTGATAGGGACGGCCATGAAAGGAATCACGACCTCCCTGATTTTGTGGACCTCCCCTGCCTGTAGGGCGATGTCTACCATTTGTTCCTCCTCCCCTGCCTCTGAAGGAGGAATCACCCTGTGTATCATGGAAAGATCTCGGATTTCTTGAACCACATTTACCACTCTTCTGACCTTTAGGGCAAGGTCTAGAAGGGATGGTAAAATGGACTCCCACGGCAGAGAGAGTCTCTCTTTCTTGTTCACACCTGGAGAGGGTATCTTTCATCTTGGGTCCAAAAGGAGAGGATCCATCAACGGGAGCACTGGTGAATGTAGACTTGAAAGGTGCAACAAAATTGCACAGATGCATCCAGGAGTGTCTCCTTAAGGAGACTCCTGAACCGGCCGCCCTACTCGCACCATCAGCTGCATACGAGATCACCCTCATGGAGGAGTTAACAATGGATGTTAAGGTAGCCAACTGAGTAGATACTGTAGATGGGACTCCTTCAGTAGGAGCACCTTAAAGAGTATCTCCTAACTCCTTCAGGAGATCTCTCTGAAGTCTTGTGAAGTGTGACCGATAATTCAGCGATTGGAGGGTAAAAGCCACTGAAGAGAAGATACGCTTCCCATATCTATCCATCGTTCAGGATTCCTTACTGGGCGGACAGATAGAGGAAGAAGTCTCTGCTAGCTCCTTCTTACTTAGTGGCTGCCGCCACCACCATGGCATCTACAGGTAAGCCCTTGGAAAAAATTCTTTGTCTTTAGGGATGGAAAGAAACTTGTTCGGCCTCATGGGAACCAGTTCCACGGCATCAGGAGTCTGTCATGCTTTCTGACTCACAAGATCC
This sequence comes from Protopterus annectens, assembly GCF_019279795.1. NCBI lineage: Eukaryota > Metazoa > Chordata > Ceratodontiformes > Protopteridae > Protopterus > Protopterus annectens. Next base: position 1,968,946,772 of record NC_056729.1, read on the forward strand.
AGTAACTCGTCAAATGGGGGAAGACTCCCATAAAGCTGAGGGTTGAGACCTGAAAGCCTTCAGGTACACTTGACTCCTCATGAAGACGGGGTAACAGTGGGCCAGCCGCCTCTCTGAGGAACTCCAAGATGTCTGCAAAGGAGACATCTTCAGAGGACGACTTAGGGGACCCCTCAGACTCATCGAGGTCAGTGTTAGATGTGAGAGACTCATCAGGGGAGTTTACATGCTTCCTCTTACATGATCTCTTCAAAGGGGGCTCCTCAGCAGGGTTCTCTGGGTAGGCCTCGGAAGATTGGGGGCCACCGGAGTGAGGCTCCTGAGGCTGTGGGTCTCTGCCATCCGTGGGAAGAGAAGATGCCGAGACTGTAGTCGGCGCTTGAGGGAGTATAGCATCGGTACTTCTGTGTGGGGCGGATGAGCTATCCAGCATGCTCCTCATCTTCACAAAGATCGATTCCTGACAGATTCCTCTGGCTCCGAAAGATGCTTTGGTTCCGAAGAAACCGGAGGTGCCGACAGCTCCAAAAGGATCGGCTCCAAGAACGATGTAAGATTTGAGCTCACTCGGGCCGACGCACCAAGAGGGAGACTCGGCACTGAAGAAGTTCGGTTACAAGTGTCCCCATCGGGGCCGACCGAGGAGCTTCAGACCCTAGACACTTCAGATGGCGCCGAGTGTCGGAGCAGAACTCTGCTCCGAGACAACCACACGAGGTGCTGGAACCGAAGACTCCACTGTAGTCTGTACCGGCAATATCTGCGCCAAAGGCTCAATCTGGGTTGGAGGAGGAATGAAAGCAGGATAGGCAGAAGGAGTTTGCTCCAAGACAGAGTGGGTCGGAGACGATAAACTTTTGGCAAGGCCGACGACTTGAAGAGTCTGAGCACCACTCTCTCGATGTCTTCAGATAGACTCCTGGAGGATCTGGAGGACAGCATGGGTGGCCTTGTTCTCTGTAATATCAGTGATTTAAGGGTAGGGTAGACCGGTGGAATATCCACTGACCGGCTCCGAAGAGGGCTGCTAGTGATTAGCACCAAAACACTTGCTACCGATACTGCGGGTTCTATGTCCAAAATCTCAAATCGGGCCCGAAGACTGTGGAGCCGAAGAGAAAGATACCAACACCACTTTCTGTAACTTCTGTGATGGTTCAGAGGCAGAAGTTGGAGCCGGAGAAGGCCGTTTTGAAGTTTTGCCCTTATCCTTCCTAGAAGACTGCGACTCAGGAGAGGAAGAAGAACTGGCTAGATCTTCTTCGAAGGAAGGTTTCAACAGACCTTTTAAAATAAGTTTATTCTTCCATTCCTGGAGCACTCTAGGGCTAAAAGAATGGCAGAAAAGGCAGGTTTCTTGCAGATGTATGGCCCCTAAGCAATATACACAAACACTATGTCCATCAATGATGGACATTTAATGCACTTCTTAAAGCCTGATGGTTTTGTGTTCCTTAGATTCCTTAGACATATTGACAGCAAAAGGCGGCCAACACGCTCACACAACAAGAAAGGAACTAGATCCTCTAACTTAAACAGATCTAGCCCTATCACACTCTTAAGAAAAAGGGGGGAAAAGAGCTAGGTCCTCTAACTTAAACGGACCTAGTGTGAAGAATAAAAAGGGACGAAACTAGAACCACGAACGTAAACGGTCTAGTAAAACCAAAACAAACACACACTCAAGGGATACTTCATGCGAACAAGCAATAGGCCCAGAAAATACAATATCCGTGGTTGAAGTCACAAATCAGAAGTCACAAAAAATGACTGTCAGTAATGAGCTATAATAGAAAAACTCTCTATAAGCAATAAATTCCTAAAAAGGAAGTAATAGTAGTAAAAAAAAAAAAAAAAAAAAAAAAAAAAAAAAAAAAAATGTATCACTTTGCCACTGCCAACAAAGAAAGCTTCAGACTGAAGACGCGGCAAACGAGATCTGGGGAGTGTGCTCAGGCACCATGGGATACCTCCTAGCCACGAGCCAATCAGAAGTTTTCAGGCTTTCTAAAAGCGGCCGAGTCGGACCAGAGGATCGGCTCCGAACCCACACGTAATAATGGAGGCGAGATAGGACTACATAACATCAGACGTTCTTGACTTTATGGAGCATCTAGTAATTTTGCTTTGACATGGTCTGGCAAGATTTGTTCCTTAAGCCAAGCATGCCTTCTAAGAAATGAACCAGTGACAGCAGCCCTACAAGATGCTTCTAAGGCATCAAAACCACATTGCAAAGCATGTTTTCCAACTTGGTTAGCCGAATGCATTAACTCTTATAAATCTTTATGTTCTGCACAACCAGGAATCAAATTCATTTTCTGTTTAATTAGCTCCATAATATGTTGCTGATACTTTAACATATGAAACTGGCAATTTAAGGCACTAATGGCAAAAGTAGCAGAGGTGTATACCTTCTTACCCAATCTGTCTTAGTAAAGCCCTAGAATCCCCTGTCTGAAGGGGTAGGGTTTTTGGCTGTAGTAGCCTTAATGCCTTTAGGTCCCTGGGAAATAGTCTCTGGATCCGCAGCAAGATTCTTAAGAGGAATTTGCGAGGCAGGTACTCTGTAGTACCTGCAGGTTTCCTGGGAGCTGGAGGCAAAGTATCAGGGGTAAGGCTGGATTCCATGAAGACATCATCTACAATTTCCAGAACAGGAGGGATAGCTAGAGGCCTGTGCTGAGACAAGTTTAAAAATTCCTGAGTCGCTTTTTGGACTGTGGGTAGTCCTGGCACTCCCAGCGGAAATGCTCTCTAAGGGTATGAAAGGTTTCACCGAAACAAAAATCCTATGGTGGGGAAGAAAATGGAATGGAATCATCTGCATCAGAATCCTTATAGGTAGATAAAGGTATGTCCTGGTAATCAGAAGGGTCAGAGTCATCGGACTCATGATCTGAAGAATCAGAAGAAAAATCAGTTATAGGTCTTTTACAGGGGGAAGGCTGGCTTCCACTAAAGTAATAAGGTCTTCAGCCATTCTAAGCGTTTCTGTGGTATGGGGACCTGAGAATGCGCTTTGGTCGATTTCCTAGGCATAGTGCAAACTCTGGGCCTGAGAAATTCGGTGTTTTTGGTTTGAAACGAAGTAGTCCGTTTAATATGAACATCGGAAGGCCTGAATACACCCACAGAAGCACAGGTGCCTGTACAGCGGCTCCAGACCCATCCAAGGTAGAGACATCTGCTGGCTCCATAGTCTAAGAAGCATCTTGCGGCATACCGGACTCCGAATGGGTCTCAGTAGAGGCCTGCGAATCTGTAGAAGCGGGCATCAGGGGCTGCGAAAGTGCCTCACTGAGTACCCGCAGACTGGCGACTAGCTTAACGGAAGCGTCGCCCGCAATTTTGAACCTGTGTGGTCTGTTTTTATCCTTGCATTTTTTCAGAAGATCGGTAGCTGGATGGCTTATTGAAGCCATTTCGGAATACGGAGAATGAGAGCGAAAGAATTTAGTGACAAAAATAGCCTGATGACGAATAGTTCAGGCATTGAACAAGGCACAAAACCGACAGCGAGGAACGTCGTGGTCTGGGCCTAAACAGGTGACGCAGTAAGAATGAAAATCACTGTGAGGTATTTACTTTCCACAGGCAAGACAATTTTTTCTGACATCGGTTAGAGCAGGAAAAAAGGATCCCCAACGGGGTACTTATCTTTTAGAAGATTTCTTCAGGTCTGAAACTCGTAAAACGAAAATTTCAGGAGGCGGCTGACCGGCACTTGCGAACTGCTTCTGCTTCAGACTCTGCTCGGCAAGAAAAGCTGATGTAATGGCGTCGGCTGCAGGTTTTATACCCCTGACGACCTGACGTCATGGAAGAAGCGACAGCATCAGACGCAGAAATCCCAAGACTCTGGTATTCGGGCCGATTGAGGGCTACCTGCAGGCAGATAACCCAAGTGTGAGGACTGCAACAGTGAAACACGAAGAACATCCAGAAGGCATTTTTCAGTTATGTCCACAATCTTAAAGACATCACCCAACAATGTGCAGAATTAGATGTACATGGTATCACTTATACTCACCCAGAGAATATAACAAATCTGCTTGCTGACAAATTCAGCTCAAAATTTCACCTCTCCATCACCCCCAGTTCTCCCCCAAGAAATATCATCCAGTACTCCACCGCCAATCACCACCAAACAGGTAGCCACTGCACTCTCCAAAAAGTACAGTTTTGTACCTACCATAAATGTAGATTTCTGAGAGGAATGCATCTGCAGTCCTTACAAATGGGTTGTCCTGTCGTCAGGCAGCCCTTCGGTCGGCCGGATTCCAAAGTCTGGGTCTGGCTTCGGCTGGTGTCGCACTTCACCCGACGTCATTGCGGCAGTTATTCAGGTATAAAGGCATCAGCCGACGCCATTTTCCTCTGTTTCTTGCCCCAGATGCCAGGTGCCCTCTTGGTAGGCTAAATTTGGATAAATGCCAAAGTTTCCAAATAGAGAGCAAACACACAAAATAAACATGTATGAACATATATACAAACAAATACACCATAATAGATCCCCCCCAAGCTAGCTGAAGATTGGTAAGTACCCTAGGAGTACCTCAGAGGGGAAGGAGGGTGGGTAATCCTGACTGCAGATGCATTCCTCTCTGACATCTACATTTATGATAGGTACAAAACTGTACTATGTCCTTCAAGGATGCATCTGCAGTCCTTACAAATGGGTAGAATACCATAGCTAAACTAGGGGAGGAGGAAAAGAGAATAGATTATGGTGTAGTCAGGATCCCTTGCAACACAGCAGTGGCAAAGCCAGCACAGGATCTAGAGTATAGAGGTAAGTTATAATGCTTGGCAAATGTATGCACGGAGGTCCAAGTAGCAGCCTCTATAATGTCCTTGGTAGCCACTCCTCGTAAGAAAGCTGTGGTAGTGGCTGTGGCCCTTGTGGAGTGAGGCCTGATGTTCTCTGGAGTTTTCTTTCCATGGTAGGAGTAACAAAGTCTAATGCAATTTCCTATCCATTTGGAGATTGTCTGTTTAGAAATTGGTTTTCCTTCTTTTCCTGTTGCATAAGCTACCAGAAGCTGGTCAGTTTTTCTATTGTTTTTTGTCCTGTCCAGGTAGTAGCATAATTGCCTGTGTACATCCAAGGTATGTAAGAGCTTTTCTCCCCTGTTCTGTGGATTGGGGAAGAATGTAGGAAGGTGGATAGCCTGATTTAGAGAGACTCTGGATACCACCTTAGGCATAAATGTAGGATTTGTTCTCATGGACACTATCTTGATGGAAGATCAGGAAGGGTTGTACTGCCATTAATGCTTGTAGTTCAGAAACCCTTCTTGCTGAAGTTATTGCCAGCAGGAAGGCAGTCTTCCAGGATAAGTATTGCAATTCTGCTGTAGCTGCTGGCTCGAAAGGTGGCAGAGTCAGTTTTTCTAGCACAAAGTTCAAGTCCCATGCTGGCAATGGAGGTTTCCTGGGAGGTTTTACATTTTTAATTCCCCTCAGAAACTGTCTGAGCAGAGGATGCGAGAAGACAGGAGTATCCAAGCTGTATTGTGCTGAAATAGCTGATGCATGTATCTTGATGGAGGAATAGGACAGGCCTGTGTGGTAGAGCTCGGCCAAGTACTCCAGGATGTTGGCTATGTTCACCAGTGTCACATCTTGCCCTTTGCAGCACTCCAGATGAGATATCTTTTCCATTTTGCTGCATAATTCTTTCTTGTTGAAGGTCTACGAGCCTCCAGGATTATGTCCTTAACCCTTTGGGATAAATTTGGGTTAATTTCTGTTATGTAATGTTCCAGGCAGTTAGCTGCAGAGTTTTTAGGTTTGGATGCAGAATGTTGTAGTTGTTCTGTGTCAGCAGTAATGGGATCAGGGCAGTTTCCATATTTGTTCCCGGACATGCTCCTCAGCAGTGGGTACCAATGTTGCCTTGGCCAATCTGGGGCTATCAGAATGATCCTCGGACGTTCCTCTTTGATCTTGAGAAGCACCTTGTGCATCAAAGGAAGTGGTGGGAATGCGTATGCTGTTAGGCTTTTCCAACTGAAGGATAGGGAGTCCACCTTCCAAGCAAGTGGGTGGTAAGTCCTTGTGCAGAATTTCTTCAACTGGTGATTGTATGGGGATGCAAACAAGTCTATTTGTGGTAATCCCCATTCTCTTGTGATGGCTTTGAAGATGTCCGGATGCAGCATCCATTCGTGGGCATCTGTTGTAGTTCTGCTTAATATGTCTGCTAGAATGTTTTCCTTCCCTGGTACATAAATAGCCTGTAACTGAAGGTTGTAGCTCAGAGCCACATCCCATAGGTCTAGTGCCAGCCGGCATAGGGGGTATGAGTGTGTGCCTCCCTGTTTGTTGATGTACCACATAACTGTGGTGTTGTCTGTCCTTATCAACAGCTGGCCTTCGTGGAGAAGAGGTCTGAATGCCTGGATTGCCAATTTTACTGCCATCATTTCTTTTAGGTTTATGTGCAGATGCAGTTGGTCTTGAGTCCATAGGCCTTGAATGCACTTGTCCATCATGTGTGCCCCCCAACCGAGGTCTGAGGCATCTGTCGTGATAGTTGGTCTTGGTTGACTTTTGCAGAAGGGCAGTCCTGTGTTTGATTGACAGGCCTGAGCCCACCATAAGAACTCTTGTTTCAGGCATGGGATCATTGGAATTTTGGTTTCCAGGCTGTGCTTGTGCTGAGACCACAAATTCTTTAGGTACCACTGTAGCTTTCTCATATGAAGCCTGGCATGAGGGACCAGAATTATGCAGGATGCCATGAAGCCTAGAGCTTGTAGCACTTTTCTTGCAGTTAGATGGCTCTGTTTTGTTAATGCCAAGAAATAGAGAGGAAGTTGCTCTTTCTTTTCTGCAGTTAGAAATGCCATTTGTTTTGATGTGTCCAGTTCTGCACCCAGAAAGGTTATTCTTTGGGATGGAATCAGCCTTGACTTTTTTGTATTGACTGTGTATCCCAGGGCTTGTAGCAGGTAGATGACTCTTTGTAAGTCTTCTGTTAATTTGTTTTTGTTGTCCGCTTGTATCAGGCAGTCGTCCAGGTAGGGATAGATTGGAATTCCCTGAAGTCTGCAATGAGCGATTACTGATGCCAGGCATTTCGTGAACACTCTGGGCGCAGTAGATAAGCCAAAGGGCAATGCTGAGAATTGATAATGCTCTGATCCTGCAAGAAATCTGAGGTATCTTCTGCAAATTGGTCTTATGGGGACGTGCAGGTATGCCTCCTTGAGATCTAGAGTTACCAGCCAAGACTCCTTACCCAGCATGGGAAGAAGCTGCTGTAGGGTCAGCATTTTGAATTTTGGAACAATGAGGAATGTGTTTAGAGCGGACAGATCTAGAATAGGCCTCCATTTGTTTTCTTTTCTTGGTACCAGGAAGAGCCTGGAGTAAAATCCTTCCTTGCTCCATAAATGGTACCTTTTCCACAGCACGCATTCTTAATAATTGAGATATTTGTTTTAGAGCTTCTGCCCTTTGAGAAGGTGGTAGGTTTGGCATTCCTCTCTTTCCTGGTAGTGTATGGAAATGGAACCTGTAACCTTTGTCTATAGTCTGCAAAATCCATTTTTCTCTTGTAATGCAGTGCCAGTTTCTTGAAAATAATGTTAGCTTTCCGCCTAAGGGTGCTTCTAGTTGTTCCCTGGTAGGCGGTGCCACCGCCAAGTCATTGTGATTGAGTTGTTGTAGTGGTGGTGGCTGTATCCGTGCCTCGTTGGTTGTTACTCTGCCACTGGCGACCCCTGTAGGCACCCCTGGATTGGTTTCTGCCTCTAGAGCACCTATTCCTGCCTCTTTGTGCCTTAGAGGAGTCCGGAAAGGACCAATTCTTGGAGGGCCAATTCCTGCTAAACCTTGGAGGTTGAACTTGTAAGAAATCTTTTACTGTTTGCACAGATTTTGCTTTCTCTTCCATCTTTTTCAGAACCTGCTGTGCAGGGGCACCAAATAAATTGACCTTGTCCATAGGTGCATCCAAAAGCTTAGATTTGACATGGTCTGGTAATGCCTGCTCTTTCAACCATGCATGCCTCCTGATAACTGTGCCAGTCATGGCTGATCTAAAGGAAGCCTCCAGTGCATCATAGCCACATTTTAAAGAATGGTTACTAACCTGCTGTATGTTATGTAACATTTCTTGAACATACTTTTTATCTAAAGATTCTTCAGAGGACAGCTTTTTAGTCAACTGGTCAAGCATAAACTCTTGATATTGAATCATATGAAATTGGCAGTTCAAAGCTCTAGCTGACAAAGTAGCAGAGGTGTAAACTTTTTTACCCCATCTCTCTAAGGACCTGGATTCCCTATCAGAGGGGAGGGGGTTTTTAGAAGAAGTAGCTGCTACAGCTTTAGGGCCCTGGGAGATAGTCTCTGGATCTGCAAAAGGGGCCTTATATAAGTGGTGATGAGTGTCCGGGACCCTGTAGTACCTATCTGGTTTAGCAGGAGCCGGAGGTAAAGTATCAGGAGTAGTGCAAGCATCATTAAATGCATCATCAACAACAGATAGAACTGGAGGAATAGCTAAAGGCCTATGCTGTGGTAAGTGTAGAAAGGTCCTAAGCCTTTTTCTAGAGTCTGAGAAATCTTGGCCCTGCCACTGAAATTGTTCCCTCATAGCATGCAAGGTTTCCCCAAAGGAAAATTCCTCAGGAGGAGAGGCTGAAGGGATGGACTCCTCAGCATCAGAGTCTTCGTAAGGAGAATAAGAAGCCTCAGGAGGGTCTGTATGTTCTGAATCATCAGAAGAATCATCTGTGGCTACTGGCTCAGGGGGCTCTGCTCTAGGCCTCTTTTCTGGAGGAGGGAGAGAGGCCCTGTCTGGATGAGGCTGGGATCCACGAATTAAAGTGATGAGATCCTGTGCCAAAGAAAGCATATGGGAGCTGGTGCTGGGCTTGTGAGAGGGGGGCTAGGCAGGCACAGGTTTGGAAGTTTTGGCTGCTTTAGCCCTGGCAAAGGCCTTAATAGACATAGCTGGAGGAGGCCTAGCAGCTCCACGTGCAGGGGTAGAAATATCTAGTGGAATGGTGTCTGATAAATCCTGTGAAATCGCAACAGAAGGCTGGATTTCAGAAGCCGTATCTACCAGTATGGAAGAGGCCTCGGTAGAAGGCAAGTTATCGGCTGGAGAAAGGACCGCTTGCTCGGTTTCGGCCGAAACCGAGACACTCGTGGATTGCTTAACCGCGGTTTCGGCCGAAACCGCAGACCGCGAGTGTCGGTCCTTTTCTTTGCGTTTTTTGGTTATTTGCGTAGTAGGAGGATCCGACGGCATAATGTAGGCAAAATCGGAGCCGAAAATCTGTTCAGCAAAGTCCGAGCGGCGTCTAAGCGTCCGTCGGTTAAAAGAAGCACAGGCTAGACAAGCTGCTACGTCGTGGTCTGGGCCTAAACAATGTATGCAATAGGAGTGGAAATCTTTATGAGGTATTTGTTTCCCACAAGATAAACAGTTATTAACTTTCTCTGACATCGGCTGAGGCAAGAAAGAGTCCCCAACGGGGTACTTAGCTTTATAGAAGTCTTTGAAGTAGTATTCGGTAGTAGTAATCTCTGGATCTGACTGACTGGCACTTGCGAACAGCTTCTGCTTCGGGCGCCACGCGGCAAGAAAGACTGAGGAAAATGGCGTCGGCTGATGCCTTTATACCCGAATAACTGCCGCAATGACGTCGGGTGAAGTGCGACACCAGCCGAAGCCAGACCCAGACTTTGGAATCCGGCCGACCGAAGGGCTGCCTGACGACAGGACAACCCATTTGTAAGGACTGCAGATGCATCCTTGAAGGACATCTAAAAAATACAGATTCAATGGGGCCTGACAATACACCAGATTGCCTCTTAAACCGTTTAAAATCAGGATTTATCATGCCCATTAGGATCTCAGTTTAAACCACAGCCTCTGGACTGCCTTTATCCTGATAGAGGGGAGGACAGCAACAATCACCCCTCTGCACAAAGGGAGGCCATCTACTGACCTGGGAAAGTATAGACCCATAAGTTTGACTAATGTTGGACATAAGGTCATGGAAAGAATAATCGTGGACCTGATAAATAATGACATAGGAAAAGTACAGTTTTGTACCTACCATAAATGTAGATGTTCGAAGATCCACATTGCTGCAGTCCTAACACTTGGGTAGTCCGCTGTCCCAGTCGGCCCGAATACCAAAGTATAAGGCTGACGTCGGTCAGGGCGCATTAGTCGGACGTCAGGGTACAAATGCGCATGACCGACGTCATATCCTCAGTCTTTTCTTGCCCCAGATGTCAGAAGACCCTAAAAAGATAAGGCCAAAACCAAAAAACACCAAACACTCCTGTACCAAATATATATACAATATATACAATTCACAAAAGTACAACCCCACCCACACAACCACCCCTAAACACAGAGGGGAAGGAGGGAGGGTAAATTGGACTGCAGCAATGTGGATCTTCGAACATCTACATTTATGGTAGGTACAAAACTGTACTATGTTCTTCATCCCACATTGCTGCAGTCCTAACACTTGGGTAGAATCCCAAAGCTGAGGTAAGGGAGGCTGGCAAATCATAAAGAAGCTGGAGCTGTCAACATGCCCTGCAAAATAGCCGTGGCAAAACCAGCCCTAGATTTAGAGTAGAGAGGAAGGTGGTAATGCTTAGAGAAAGTATGCACTGAACTCCAAGTAGCTGCCTCCAAAATATCCTTAGTTGCCACCCCCCTTAGAAATGCTGTTGAAGTGGCAGTAGCCCTAGTGGAATGAGGCCTAATCCCAGCTGGAATCTCCTTGCCATGATGGGAATAACAAAATGCAATGCAAAACCCAATCCACTTAGAAATAGTTTGTTTTGACACAGGCTTGCCCTGAGAACTCAAAGCAAAAGAAACAAACAACTGCTGAGACTGCCTAAAATCCTTAGTCCTGCTTAAATAATAACGCAACTGCCTGTGTACATCTAAAGTGTGCAAATTCTTTTCCCCCTTATTTTGGGGATCTGAATAAAAAGTGGGCAAATGAATAGTTTGGTTTAAAGCCACACTAGAGACCACCTTAGGCATAAAGGAAGGATTAGTACGTAATGATACCCTATCCTTATGGAAAATCAAAAAAGGCTCAACCGCCATAAGGGCCTGCAATTCAGAAACCCTTCTTGCAGAAGTAATGGCCAACAAAAAAGCAGTCTTCCATGACAAGTATTTCAATTCAGCAGTAGCCGCAGGCTCAAAAGGTTGTAGAGTAAGTTTCTCCAACACAAAATTGAGGTCCCAAGCAGGAGTAGGAGCTCTACGTGGGGTCTTATATTCTTTGCCCCTCTAAGAAATTGCTTGAACAAAGGATGAGAAAACAATGGTGGGTCACAATCATAGTGAGCTGAAATCGCTGCAGCATGAATCTTAATGGAAGAGAAAGACAAACCTTTGTCCAATAACTCAGTAAGATACTGAAGAGCCACACTCAAATTAGGCTCAGAAACCTCCAAATCCTTTGCTGCACTCCAAAATAAAAATCTCTTCCATTTTTCTGCGTACACTTTCCTTGTACTAGGTCTTCTGGCTTCCATAATCACATTCAAAACTTGTTGAGGAAGCTGAGACCTGCTGTGTTTCAAAACAGAATATGCCAGGCTGTTAGATGAAGAGAGTGAAGCTTGACATTGAGTAGATGACCGTCCTCTGAGACAATAGGTGCGGAATCAAAGGTAAAGGCCATGGAGGCTTCTTACCAGACTCCTCAGTAATGGGTACCAGTGTTGCCGAGGCCAATCTGGAGCTATTAAAATCATCCTTGGCTTGTCTTGTCTGACCTTTAGGAGTACCTTTGGGAGGAGAGGCAGAGGTGGAAAGGCATACACATGAAGATTTTTCCAACTGAAAGAAAGAGCATCCACTTTCCAAGCTGTGTGATGAAACCTTTTCGTGCAAAACTTTGGCAGCTGGTGGTTTAGTGGAGAAGCGAACAGATCTATGTCTGGAGTTCCCCATGACACTGTCAATTTTCAAATACATGAAGATCCAGTTTCCACTCGTGGGGATCCATGATTTGCCTGCTTAACACATCTGCTAAGGAGTTCTGTGCTCCGGCAGAAACCTTGCCTGAAGATTTAGTTGCAAGCTGAGCGCAGTCTCCCACAAAATCATTGCTTGCCTGCATAGAGGATAAGAATGAGTTCCCCCTTGTTTGTTGATGTACCACATGACAGTTGTGTTGTCTGTTAGAATCAACACCTGCCCTGGAAGAAGTAAATCCTTGAAAGCCATTAATGCAAACTGGACTGCTAACATCTCCTTCATGTTGATATGTAGATGCTGTAGTCTGGCAGGCCACTTGTCTTGTATCCACTTTCCATTCAGATGAGCGTCACAAGCTATGTCTGAGGCATCTGTCGTAAGAATTTGACTCGCCTCTGGCCGGGTCACAGAGAGTCCCTTGTTTAGGTGACATTCCTGAGCCCACCACAAAAATTCCTTTGAATGCAAGGTATTATTTGAATGACAGTGTCCAAATCCTGGCAGTGCTGTGTCCATACATTTTGAGATACCATTGCAGCTTCCTCATATGCAGTTTGGCATTGGGAAGCACCAGAATACAAGATGCCATGAACCCTAAGGCTTGAAGGACTGTCCTTGCAGTCAGCCCGGACTGAAGAGATAGTTGATGGAAGTAAAGAGACAGATTCTTTTGTTTGTCCGGGGTTAAAAGGCCATCTGGGCTGCTGTATTCAGTCTCACACCCAGAAAGCACATGTCTTGAGAGGGTACTAGACTGGACTTTATTTCGTTCACAGAATACCCCAGGCATCTTAGCACTGCTATCACATATTCCAAATGTTGAAAAAGGTCTTCCTTTTCTTGAGCCAGAATCAGGCAGTCGTCCAAGTAAGGATAGATTTGTATGCCTTTTATCCTGAAGTAAGCTATCACTGGAGCCAGAACTTTTGTGAATACTCTGGACGCAGTAGATAAGCCAAAGGGCAATGCAGAGAACTGATAATGAGAATTCCCAGCTCGAAAACGCAGATACTTCCTGCAACTTAGTCTGATAGGCACATGAAGGTAAGCCTCCTTGAGATCTAAAGTTACCATCCAATGATCTTTTCCCAGCAGAGGTAAAAGCTGTTGCAACGTCAACATCTTGAACTTGGGAATGTCCAGATAAGTGTTGAGGATAGACAAATCCAAAATTGGTCTCCACGTGTTCCCCTTCTTTGGTACTAGGAACAGGCGAGAATAAAATCCTAGGCCCCTTTCTGGCACAGGAACCGCTGAATGGCCCCTATTTGGAGTAACAGAGAAATTTGCTTGTGAGCCTCTTTCCTTTGTAGAGGAGGAATGTCTGGCATGCCTTTGAAAGGAGGCAAGGTATGGAAATAAAACCTGTAACCGTGGTGAATGATATCCAATACCCATCTGTCCTGGGTAATTAAACTCCAATTTTCTTTGAAAAGTGCCAACCTTCCTCCCAAAGGTGCTGCCAGACGAGAAGGCTCTGGCAGCTGAAAAGGCAGGTCATTGGGTCTGTTTACGAAAGGACTGACCCCTGCCCTCACCAGAAGACTGAGCAGGTGAACTCCCTGTTCTAGGCCTAAAAGAACCTTGAGCTCTGCCCCTGCCACGCCTAGACCTACCCCTGGACTGGGAATCATAAGAAGGATATGTCCACCCCTTAGTAGGCCAGTTTCTACTAAACTTCGGAGGCTGAACCTGCAAAAAATCTTTAACAGTCTGCATAGACTTAGCCTTGTCCTCCATTGTCTTTAAAACTGCTTCCACAGGCGAACCAAACAACACATCAGATTGTAACGGAGCATCTAAAATCCTTGTCTTAACATGCTCAGCCAAATTCTGATCCCTCAACCAGGCGTGCCTGCGAAGAACAGAACCAGTGGCAGCCACCCTGGAAGAGGCCTGTACAGCATCAAAACCACATTGCAAAGAATGCTTACCCACCTGTTCAGAAACATGAACTAAATCCTGCAACTCTTTACACTCAATACCTTCCGCCAGAGCATCCTCCTTAGACTTCAATTGTGAAAGGAGATAATTTTGGTATTTTAACATGTGGAACTGGCAATTCAAAGCCCTCATGGCTAAAGTGGAAGAAGTATACACCTTCTTTCCCCATCTATCCAACGCCCTTGCCTCTTTATCAGGAGGAACAGGATTTTTAACAACAGAAGCCTTAACACCTTTAGGCCCCTGAGAAACGGTTTCTGGGTCTGCCCTCGGACTCTTAAAAAGATACTTATGAGCTTCAGGCACCCTATAATACCTATCCGGTTTAACTGGGGCATGAGGCAAAGAATCAGGGTTCAGGGAAGCCTCTGCAAAAACATCTTCCACCACATCCAGAACAGGAGGTATAGCCAAAGGCCTATGCTGGGGTAAAAACAAAAATTCCCTTAGCCTTTTCCTGGAAACAGAAAAATCTTGACCTTCCCATTTAAAATGCTCCCTCATGGAATGAAGAGTCTCTGAAAAAGAAAAATCCTCAGGAGGAGAAGCCGAAGGAGTAGAATCATCTACATCAGAATCAGAATAAGGAGGAAACTCCTGCAAGTCTTCAGCCGAAGACTCAGAAGCCTCCGAACACTGCTCAAAACTCTCAAGCTCAGGTTCCACCCTAGGCCTCTTATCAGGAGGGGGCATAGAACCTCTAATCATAGCAATCAAATCTTCTGCCATTTTAAGCATATGTTTCTTAGGCAGAGACCCTGAAGAACTAGGAGAAACCCCCACTGAAGTTAAACCTGGCCTGCCTCTCGAAGAAGCCTTGGAAACAGAAGGGGAGGGCCTAACCACCTTAGGAAGGGAGGGGAGAACAGCTACCTGAGAATCCCCCTCAGCCTGGCCTACCTCCTGAGAGGAAACATCCTGTAACAGTAAAGTCTCTCCATGAGACTGCAAAGAGACTTCTGGCAGAACCTCCGGCTCCACCGAGCCCTCTAAAGAACCGACGTCCGGGACAGACGGTTCTTCCAACCTAGGCTTTGCTGCTTTGTCCTTGCGCTTTTTGGAAGCGGGCCGGAGCATCCGGCGGCATTTTATAATTACAACGCTTCCCAAAACTAACCTGGCACAGTCTAGCCTTCTCTTAATAGTGCGTTTGTTAAATCTAGCACAAGAGCGACATCCAACAACGTCGTGCTCAGGCCCTAAGCAAGGTATACACAAGGTATGGTAATCCCTATGAGGTATCTGCTTCCCACAAGAAATACAATTATTCACTTTTTCTGACATCCGGTTAAATACTGAGGCAAGAAAAAAACAAAATATTCCCCAACGGGGTACTTAGCCAACTTTGATTCGGTCTGAAACTCCGACTTCAGAAAATTTCAGAACGCCAACCTGCACTCGCAAAACTGCTTCTGCATCGGACCATGCGGCAAAAAAAGACTGAGGATATGACATCGGTCATGCGCATTTGTACCCTGACGTCAGACTAATGCGCCCTGACCGACGTCAGCCTTATACTTTGGTATTCGGGCCGACTGGGACAGCGGACTACCCAAGTGTTAGGACTGCAGCAATGTGGGATGAAGAACATCCTCCAAACAATGGACCCAACCAAATCTGAATTTGTCAAGGGCAGGTCATGCATACTGACTCTGGTAGACTTCTTTGAGAAAGTCACCAAGGCCATGGAAGAGGATAAAACAGTACATACTACCTACCTCAACCTGGCCAAAGCATTTGACACAATTCCCAACTAGAGTATTATAAATGTTCACAAAACTGGGCATAACTCCCTAGGCAACACATTTCCATAACTCTCAACTGTCCAGATCTTTGCAGAATGTCCACATTTTTTGCCTCATATTTTTGGTCTGTTCCTCAAATTTTTTTTTTTTTTTTTTTGTTTCCAATCTTTGACAAATCACTAAGAATTATAGTGAGGAAATACTGACATCTGAGTTTCGACTTCATACCTTTCAGGAAATTCAAGCTAGTATAAAACTTGTAATTCTACCAACTTTCTACATTTGTAAGCAATATGCTCTTCATTGTCATTTAATGAGATTGCTTACTGCAGCTGTGGACTACACAGAGTCAAACGGGGGGTATGAAAAAGTTTTGTGATTAAACGATTTCAACCTTCACCGGCTGAAAAAATGGTTATGAACTAAAGCTGACTTAAGTAACACATTGTATTTGCAGATTAACCAGGCAATACCAGACATACCCAGGCTCCCATTAGTAGTTTTCTCTGCAGATAGATATACCAAGGTTAGAAAAATAAAACTCTGGTTTCATTCACAAAATACTGAAAGATAAGAATGTTTCCTTTTATTTTGGGAGGGGCAAACATTTTGAAAAAAAAATGGATTTGATTGTTTATGGTTTTTGTCCTGAATTCATAGAGTTGTCTGAACTAGTTTGATATGTAAAAAGTTAATTTCACAAAAGTAAAATACACTGGGCAAAGTACTGGTCATGCCACCTGGTATTGTTCATGTGATTGTATAGGTTTACAACTGTGGTGAAGGTGTTCTTAGAGTGATGGGTCATTCACAGCACAGGAACTTAAGTGGACAGGACCCCCTCAGGAGTCTGTAGGACAATTTATAGTGGAACAATCAGGTAAGATTAGCAAGTTCCAAAAGGTGATATACAAGAAAAGTATTTTCATTCACATGCAAGGGCACCAGCAAGGTACCAGACAGACAATCAAATATGCAGAAAGCCCCAGTGTAACAAAAGGTAGTGTAGGGAAGTGCAAAGTGCGTCTTACAACTAACACTCATTACATAAATTTTTTTTTTATGCATTTTTTAAAAATGTAATATGGTATAATGTCACAGTACTTCCTTTTTGATGGAGACTGAGACAAGCCACACAACACTGTAGCCGATGCCTCCTGCACACCTTTTTCTAACCAGACTGCTTGTCTCATCTCAGATGGCCACAGGCAAAATGTATGGTTACTGTCAAGACAAACAGTGGCCGCTTTAGTTTGCTGATGCTTATCACCAACCTCAGCTACTGACTTCTTGAACAGGATCCATTCAGAAATCTCATTCCTAACCTCCCTGGGTATAGGATAGGTTCTTCTGAAAAAAAATTTAATAAAATAAAAGTGGAAGCCTACAAACCCACATTTTTTTTTATAAAATTGTTGAAGTGGGCATGCTGAAGGGACTTAATCAGCTGAAGAAGGAGATATCATATGCCTTCCAGCAGGTAATTCAGGGGGACCTCCACCTGGACCAATATCAGAGCGGCAGCTTCCTCCACCCTTAATGAAATGTGGCAATAGAAGCCCACAAAAAGCACTCCAGGTCACATTCCACAGGGTGATCATTACCCTGGGGAGATGCAGGTATGGGAATTTGCAGGTATCACAGTCCCACATGCATTGGTTACTTCAGACCTTAGTTCATCTCAGCCTGCATCACAGCTGTCCCAGTAGAAAGATAAGAGAAACAGAAAAAAAACAGATTAGTACTCCTGTGGAAGACTGATGCATTCAACCATGACAATACAGACAGCTATAGAGTGCACCTACACCGTCGCCTGGACAGCCTGTCAGGTCTCTTTAGACAGGCTGCTTCATTCAGTTCTTTCTCCTCTGTCACAGTGAAACACAACATACAGTCATCACTACACATGTCTGAAAACAGAAGTCAATCCACAGTAACAGTTGATACTCTGACTATACAGTGCTAAACAATGTACAGAATACTTACAGCAGTAAGAGGATTCCCTCTCCCTAATCTCTGCCTGCCACTTGGCAAGCAGGTCCAGGTGAGACATCTGCAGGCTATCATACCTGTGCCTGCACTGATCACCAGACAGAATGATGCCAGTTCTGGCAAGCTGCTGAGTTTTATATAAAGGGCCATCATACTTTAGACTTGGCCCTGGGACCGCCTCCTTAATGAAGTCAAAACTCCAATAATTCTAATAGATTTCAAATCAGCATTAAAGGGACACTTGGCAATTGAAGATGCCTGCAATTATTTTAGACATTCTATCTAACAAAATACTAGATACAAACTCTATCAGCTACATTATGCAGCCTCTAGAACAGTTTGATCTTGTTTACTGTGTATTGTGTCCGACCTATATTTTATCCATGACCTAAATACTCAGTGCCCAGAAATACAGTAGAAAATTAAAATACTTAACATTTTTAAATACTAGGACTCCTAATGTCTCAGCTGTCCTAGTTTTGGCAGAATGTCATACTTTTGGTCTGTTCATCATAATATTTGTGGTTTTCTGGCAAATCACTGTGGATTGAAATTAATAAATAATGACAGATCTCAATTTCAGACTTCATACCCCTCAGGAAATATGCAACTTCTTTTCATATTACTACTACTAGTCCCCCAAATGGTATGTGACATATGTCATTTCATCCTTGGTGTAGCAAGATCTTGTTTGGTTGTCCCCAGGTCTTGTACATTTGCCCCAGCCTTATCCTAAACCCCATTTCAAACCCCTATCTGTCATATGCCCTAGTTCACTATGCAAACTTTGATCTAATTGCAGACATGTCTGTAATCTTTTCATGCAAGAATAACTCTGCATTCAATCTTACTGTTGTGCTTGAGGTCTTGGTTCTGCAATATAAAAGAAACATGCTAGGTGTGTTATAACAGGTTATTTTTCAGCTATTTTTCATAAACACTGCACTTCCATCTTCCTAATTTCTTGATGTTCTTCCATGATGCCCTTGCCCATTGTGCATGAGAAGATGCCATTATGCTAAATTAAAAGTGCAATCTAGCTGAACATGGGGTATACTATTGGGGTTCAAGCAACATCACGTTATTGTTTTCTTCAATACAGACCTCACCTGAAGCTGGGTAAGCAGGGTACCCTTGACATGGCAGAAAACTGTTCCTTCCCAAGTACCAGTCTATGATGAAAATGTAGGAGTGGACTTCTGTGTTGGAGGCAGTATTGTAATGTTGTAGGCTGTAGGACTTGTACCACATTCCAGTCAGCGGCTCCTGGGGCTGGAGCCACCTACTGGTCCTTTACTTCTTGAATGGTCATAAGTTGTTCCTATTTATCATTAGGATATTTCTAATCAACTAAATGCTCCACACAATCTGGTGAACAGGCTATGAAAAAACAATTGTGTATTACTCATGACATTCCTTTGGGAGTCTGTCCCACAAGGCTCGCACTGCCACCCAATGCCTCTGTGCAGCCAGCTGACAGATTGCCAGGTGTAATTCTGCCTTTGACTTGCTTAAACTTGCCTCCAATAATAGCAAAATTTGTGATCTCCATTGTTTTAATGCTGTGAGTCATATCACGGGCCAGCCTTGCACATTCCTAGTCTCTCTAAACTGCTGTAGTACCCTTTTGTAAACCACCCTATACTGAAGGTGTTGTTTTAGTTGTTATTCTCATATGTCCATCAATACTGTGAACTTATACTTGCACTGGTAATGGTGTTGTTTCCAGTGCCAGTCTTGAACTGATCTCACTGTGAAAACAGCACAGTGTAAAAATGTCCCATTATTCTATGGCTCACCCTTTTTGTTGATTGGACAACATCAATCAGGTTGGTAGTACCTTGTTCGTCTTGTGTTTCTATATCCAGGAAGAGCTTCAACTCTGTAAGAGCAAACGGATGTCTACTGCTAAGTACTCTTGGCCACCAGCTGCTGAACTTGCATTTTCTGAACTATCCCCCAAATGTTATACCACTCACTGTATTTGTCTATCCCCCAAATGTTATACCACTCACTGTATTTGTCTATCCCCCAAATGTTATACCACTCACTGTATTTGTCGATCGGGATATGGCCATACTTATCCTGAAAAAAATCCAGTGCAGTCAGAGTGTGCGCCAATGCACAGGAAAGATTATGGTCTTTAAAAATTTAGATGACTGAAGGCAAGAATACTCCGTTACCTGAATCACACTATCAATAGTCTTGTCAATTGGCATTAAAGAAATGGAAAGGATTGTTACTTGTAAAACTATCAATAGAGGGTCAGTGGCTTAGATGCTGTTAGGAGCAGTTATAATGACACTAAAAGAAATTTTCTGAATGCCAGTATGTATGTGTATGCATCTATGTATACATCCACCAACACACATATGGGAGTGTGTACATCTGCATACATGTACACAGACCCACAGAAATACACAGACAAATTTTTATAGGCTAACGCATATACTTTACTTGTATACATAGATATACAAATATATGTGAACCCGTAAAAAAAAGATGTACAGTAAATACATTTTAAACAAACAATGCAATATATATGACAGATAATATAGTGACACACATTTGTTTATGATTATGCATTTCAATCTTCATAAGGAGGCAAGCGGTCTAGTCAACACAGCTATCTCAACTCCAACAGGGAGCCCTTCAGAGTAAAGTGATGAGAATTCCAACAGTAACAGTGAAGTACACTGTGACAATCCACCACTGGACCACTAATCAAGAAGCCTCAATCCTCACCACTGGCAACAGCAGGGGACGTTCACTAGGAGGATAAGTACACACACAGTATTTCCAGATGCAGTTCTTTGTATCAAGTGCAATTTCCCTTAAGAACATACAGAGGTCAGTCAGTCCAGGGCTGGTTTCTTCCTCCAGATCCCCAATAAGACTCCTCACTAGCACAGTTACAGAGTTGAGATCTCAGCTGAGTGACCAAGACAAGACCTCCAGCACCCTCTCTGTTAAAGTATTTTGTGTCCCTGCCCAAGTAGCTGACGCACACACTCTGAGGTTTGATTCACACACACACACACACACACACACACACACACACACACACACACACACACACACACACACACACAGTGGGAAAGGCAGGCACAGGTTTACTACCTATGCTCCCTTCTGCCCAGACTATAAAAGGTAGCTTCCACTGCCACCAGTCACTCCTCATCAGCTACTTTAAGGCCCTTAACAAAGGGTGTCCAATTTTACTGTGTAATATTAATACGAATACAAATGGTAGTTTGACCAAGAGCAAGGCTATTAGGAATGGCCTACACCGTCACCAAATAAATATGCAAGTACTCTCGAAACTTAAATATCTCTACACAGATCAGCCACAATGAAAAGTTTAAATATATTAAATAATAAAAACAAGAAAATACTAAAAATATATATTCATGGTGACATCAGAGTTCAAAACCAGAGAAAATATTTAAAACATTGAAGTACAGGCTCACACAAATAAAGAAAAAAAAACATCATCTAAACTAAGCTTTACTACATTTCTGACTGTATCTAAGAGTTGTACTGTTCACTAGAAACTTACTTCATTAGAGCAAGGCAGATGTGGCGAGTGGATCTTGTTGCCAGGTCCAAGACATAATGCAGAATGCTCTGTCTCACTAAGAGACTAGTTAGATTAATATCTAAAATATTACTGCTGGGATTGCTTTAAGAATGACATCATTTCTGGTCATCTGACTTCTAGTTCTCAGGCCAAAACCCTCATTGCTAGAAGCTGGCAGTATTTAGCATCTACCTGTAAAAATATACAGACAAGAGCATTTCCTCAGATCTTTGGCAGATGAAGGAATGCAATTGTTTTATGACTTCCAGCATACCTCAAAAGTAGCAATTAGTTCACTCCAAGGACGATAAAGAAATCTTAGTACAGACGGTCTCTCTAGCTGCACTGAAAACTTGAGAGATGGCCTCTTTATTGTGTAGTCTATATTGTAATTTAATTATTTCAGACATTTTTTCTAAAGTTTGCTGGACTGAGGTTAACCCTCAAGTTTCCTCTATTAAGCTTATACATTTAAACAGTTACAATAGTGCATGTATATTTCTGTTCTCTTCCAGGAGAGCACACTGTGGTTAGATTTCAAAACACAGCACTCTACAAAAACCTTTTCAACACACATGCTTGTACAAACTGTTTGATATACATGACATACAGTTCTAATACATTTATAACACAAGCATCTTGTATAATTCACTTTGATACTCACCAATGTATATAATTATTTACAAAATCCCAGCTAGCTGTGCTGACGATATCTCCTTTTGTCACATACACCACTAAAACAATTGTGTGCACTGCATACATAGTTTTAATAAAAACACACTGTCACACATCCAACACATACAAATTTGACAGACAACAAGAATGCAGTGAACTGCAAGCCTGTCAAGACATACAGAGGCTGTGGTTTTACAACCACATGAATATAAACAAATTATATGGTGCAAACATACATATGCACATGCATAGGAAAACACAAAGAAATATATAGACCAAATTTGTGTCAACTTTCAAAAGGTAAATCAGTGTAACTGTACTGCAGTCAAATCATAAGATCATAGGAGGTTACTAGGCTAATGGGCCTGTGGCCCTTACAAGCACAGCCAAGAGTTTATCCCCACAACAGAAACCTCAGTCAGCACCCATCGCCCTGTCAATGAAGGACAAAGGTGGAACCCCAGGACAAATCTGTGGCTTCCCATCCATTCAAGGTTGCACTTGAAGAGGGACAGCGAGGTACTCTGACATGTATGGGAAGTCTATTCCAGAGATGGGGCAGCCTCTGGGAGACTAACCTGTCTCTCCAGCAGTTTTGTTGATGTTGCATATTAGATTTAGGCTTATCAAGCGGGTAATGCGCGAGGAGTTAAGACTTACCAATGTGGAGCATCTCTAGTAGGGCAGGGTCCGATACTGCCTTGTAGGTGAGACACAGATCACCTCTGAGCAATCTGTATGATACCGAGTAGAGTGATAGTGATTTAAGCCTGTCTGCATAGGACAAGTGTTGGAAGCCATGTATTCTCTTTGCGATGTATTTCTGTGGCCTTTCCAGTTGGTGCAGGTGTTTGGAGAGGTACATACCAAATGGGCCGTTGTACTAAATTATAGGTCTAATAAGGAAGGAGTACAGGGAGGTAATAACCTCCTTTATTCTGGATGCAATCCCTTTACTTATGAGACGAACCACGTAAAAGGCTTTTCTGACCACTGCTGCCACATGGTCGAATGTGAGATTGCACCCAGGTCTCTCACCACGGGTTGTGTGCTTAGGGGGTTGCCGTTGATGTGGTATCAGCATGGGCTGTTTTTGCCGAACGGTATGATAATACATTTGCGTTTAACTTAAGGCCATGACTTTGGCACCAGTTATTTGCAGCTGTGAGACCCTCTTG
>NC_056729.1:1968974877-1968999877 GCF_019279795.1 Protopterus annectens
GCAACTCCTATCCCATAAAAATGTACTGCCTTATGTAACAAATTCAACGTCCCATTACAGAAAGAATCTCAAAAAAAGGGTCTGCAAAGAGCTCAGGAGTAAGATCAAACGTTGCAAAGCCAAGTACTGAATACTGCCACTTTCTCCAAAGACAACAAGTCTTTATTTAAATTATATTTGGAATTTCAGGAGAAAGACAATACTGCACAGAACTAATCTCAAAATGCACAACCTATGCCAAACTAGAAGACAATCACTAATATAGAAGAAATTAGTCTCACTCTGCTCCTCCCTTACTGCTCATTCTTCACCTCATCCTGTAATTACCTCTAAACAGGTGTCAAAGGAGAACTCTACTCGAAAGTCAAGTTTCTTTCCAAAAAAGTGTTTTCCTTCCATGTAATCCAAGACTAAACACTTCACATACAGAAAAAAAAAACAATTAAATAATTATGTTTGCTTTTCTTTCCTGCATCTGTCTCATCTGTTACATCACAACAGCTAACAGTGGCACAGTAATTAACTTGGGTCACTTATCCCAACAGAGCTACTAAGAAAACAATGACATTTAAATGTGCCTGATCAGTTACAGATTGCCAGCATCACACCTCAGATAAACGGTGTAGCCTAGAATCTGAACAAAGGCAGAGCTTTCAAGCTTAGTTTTCAAATGCAAATGCCGTTCCCTGTAATAAAACTCAATGCCACAAAAAAATAAAGGAAACATTAATCTAACTCTTCTTACTTTCACTAAGTATATGATTTTGCATTTTTTTCTACACTGCAATTGCTGCAAAAGTGCATGTTTCTTCTGAAGTTGGGAAAGAAAATTAACAACAAAGACTTTAATTCTACCTACAATATCAAACTGTGAAAGCAACACAGACCATCTCAGCCAAAGTAACGCCTATTAAATTACAGGGGTCAGATTCCTCACACTTGAACACTGCACTACAGTTGTTACTCTGAACAGAATTAACTCGGCTACATTTTCAAACCTGTTATTCAAACATTCCTTAAAATGCTGCAGAGATGGCCGCTAATGAAAATCAAAGGAAGCAAATAATTAAAAATGCGGACTGATGAGGTCACTGAAAAGCAAGCAGTCACAGCAATGTTGCCAACCGATGAGAGAGCAAACTACAGTAAATGACCGTCATTTTAAGGATTTCTTTCCGTCCCTCTAACGTTCTTCTTCTTTTGGATTTTCCCGGTTAGGGGTCGCCACAGTGGAACTCCGGTCCACTAATGATTGGCA
Organism: Protopterus annectens; assembly: GCF_019279795.1. Classification (NCBI taxonomy): domain Eukaryota; kingdom Metazoa; phylum Chordata; order Ceratodontiformes; family Protopteridae; genus Protopterus; species Protopterus annectens. The sequence continues at coordinate 1,968,976,136 of NC_056729.1, forward strand.
GCAGATTTTTACAGTGTCGAGTTGCCAGCCCGATGCCCAACCTTCAACAAAGGTATGCCCATTCACGCATGTCTTTCGAACACTACTCGACGGCAGGGAGGACATGCAAACTCCACACAGAAGGAGCTCCAGCTGAGAATCGAATGGGAGTACCTCTTGCTGTGAGGCAACAACACTACCGCTGCACCACCACAGCATACATAAAATGAGGAAAGCAAAACCATTAACTGTAAAACAAAATAATGCTAGCCATGGCAGCCTCCTTCCGATCATTTTGGAATATTAGCATTATTAGCAATATGGAAAAGCTCAAGATTTGCTGAAGTTTTTTTTCAGTTTTTGGGTGCAGTTCTCCTTTAAATGCTCTCTCCAAAACCAATCATTGTTTTCCTTCCAACTCTGGTCAATCTCAGCCTATTCAGTGTATGTTTGGAGAAGGCACAGTGCTACTCTTGTACAAGAGAGAGGCCCTACCAAAGACTCCCCCCAAGAACAAATTAATCTCACTGGTTTTATTTATAAGTCACAGAACATATAATGGAACTCAATGCTACTGGCAGACTACAATCTTTGGACAATTTGGTTCCAAAAAGGACAATTCCTGTCTACGGAATCTGGTGGACTACTTTGACAGGGTGTCTGAAGAAATGAATAATGACAATCTTACACTGATTTAACTAAAGCCTTTGATATTGTCCTACACACTGCTAATATTCAAAAAACTCACATACTTCTCTCTGAGCCAGTCAGCTATCCATAGAGGGAGAAATATGTGCCAAAAACCCTCAGAGACTTGTCACTACTGATTGTTCACAGAGCTCCATAATGAGTCTGCAAAATACACTTCTCTGATGTACAAGTTGATATAAAGGGTTTATCTACAGCTGAAAAAGTCTGCCCATGACTGCAAATCTGGCACAGTCAAAAACTTTCCTACTGATACTCGCATCTTGCAAAACCACCTAAACTGAACACCTGGTGTCACGATCATGTACTCAAGATCAATGCAACAATGTAGACTAGTACTCTACAGGAAAGAGGAACACCCCTGCACCTGGTCATAAATGATGCCCCCCTCCCAAAGTTGATAGGGATCTTGGCACAATTGTTTTAGACAGATAACTCATTTGACCACCATGCATCAACTATTGCTAGGACTCCTTAACCAACTAAATTACTAAACACAGCCCTCTATACAAGGAAATTACTGATCCTCTCTACTCTTACCCAATTAGGCCCACAACAGAAAATACCCCTGTGGCAAGTACCTATCCAAACACATTGCTCAACTTCAAAAGACATAACTCCTGACCGGGAAAATTTCAAGTACGAGATTGTCAAGTTTCTTGAAATTGTAGCTTTATGAAAGTAAACGAGCTACGTGTATGCTTTTACATTTAAGGGGATCTGGAAATTATACATTGGAAGAGAAGAACTGTAAACGGGCCACATTAATTGTATGCATTATGTTACTGCTAATATGAATGGCACGTCAATCATGCCTAATTTCATATGCAACTTTTAACGTTAATCACAGTAGCCATGCCCACTCCTGCGCAGAACTGAAGGTGAGCCAGTACACTACACTATCGCCAAAGTAGCTCTCTTGTTCTTTTCAAGACAAGTCCTGATAACTGAATGGGTATCTGTGAATTCATGCTTGGGCTATTTTCTCAGGCCCTCATACATACAGGGAGCAAGCACTGGAATTTGCAGTGACTAACTTTCCAGTAGTCTACTGGACCAATTGCTTAGTACAAATTGATAAACATTTAAAAAGAAAAGGAAATGAGAGTCAGTAGTGTTCTATGCTGTATGGAACTTGGTAAAACACTAGCTTAGCTACACAAAGTTTTTATTTCACAACTCAAATAACCTTTTACAGATCAACTTCACAAACAAAAATAACCATGTCAAAGAATACAATGACTACACGAGCACCTGTTGGTGCAACTATGCTCTACTGTTTTATCATGAATATGGCCTGTTCTCTCGAGCCTTATCTCCCCACAGCCCAGGCTCACTGTGGAACACATACAAAATGAAATGTGGTAGTGCCTTTTTTCCCCCACAAATAAAATACACAAGTAATAATGAGGCAAGGAGGATTAAGCACAAAATGTAAACTACCCTTACCAGAGTTCAAAGTTGATGCACACAGGTATGCGTGGTTTTTTTTTTTTTTTTTACATTTTAGAGATATAAACACACACACACACACACACACACACACTTGTCTATATAATATTTACACTCACACTCAGGGATACAATCAAGGAGGCCTTAAAAACAATGACAACTTAAAGCACAGAAATGGAATGAGTATTCAGATCAAGTGGAGAAAGACAATGAAAAATGATCCAGACAAAAAGTTAAGCATTTCAGTCAGGATTTCAGCAACAACTATGGCTTGAGATTTCACAATCTTAATATATTTAAGGGAATGCATTTCTAAGATTTTTAAGGACTGACAAAGTACAATTGTGTAAATAGAATTACTGTAGCAGTATATGTGCGAAAGATCACTGCTGCGGTAGCCTAAGCTGTGTGCATTACATTTTGCATAGGATTTAACAGCCGGTCAACTTCCAAAGCATTGGGATACCTTCCATGCACCTAAATAGCAGTCAGATCGTGCTCAGCCCTTCACAGCTTTCCTGTCTCCACAAAAAAAGAGGGCACTTCTCAGAGATCTTTAGAGAATCATTTTTGCTGTCACATGACTTTACTATACTTTTATACAAGACAGCACATGACTTTACTATACTTTTATACAGGACAGCACTTTTGTTTTCAACAGTTTAAAAGACGATTAAAACATTCTAAATCTGTTTAAAGTACTTTTTGGTTAAGTGTATTTAGAGTACCTTTTACTGTATTTTTAATAGAAAAAATTAGGCTATATTGATCACTGCTGCAGTAAAGAACATACAGTATTACGTGGAAGGCACGGTAATACAACTGCTGACTCAGTATACTGATAAGTAATGCTAGGTAGGACTGAAATATAGCAATAAACCACAGCTGGGTGTGGGTAAATCCAGTGTTACCCACACCCAGCTGTGGATTATTGCTATTACATAAGTGTTACCTTTATTTTGTGTGGCGTTTGTGTTATTTAGATTTCTGTTTGTTTTATTTTGTATTTTTTCACCTTCTGAGAGAAAATAGTCCCATTTCGTTCAAGTTTATTCTTTATTTTTCCTTTAATTTAATTAGATATTGGTTGGTAAAATGCAAGTGTTGTGTTTATTGGGTCTGTTAACAGGTTTTCTTTGTGTTAAGTACAAAGCGTGTGTGCATGCACGTAGTGAAAAGGGGAGTGTAGTTATTACTACCATCTCTGTAGTCATGCCTTTTCAAATAGTTGCACACTTGAGTTAGATGTACACTGTTACTTAATACAAGTTTTGGTATTTATACTTTCCTGCAAATGTACAGTGTATTTTTAAGCAGGAAAAGTAAAGTAGTTTGGTATACCTTCACTCAATTGCAATGACTCACATAGTGCTTATAACTGTCAACTGTCCAGATTTTTGCCTTGTATGTTTGGTCTTGTCTTCATAAAATCTGTTTTTCTGAGAAGTCAGTGGGTAACATAAGGATTAAAGTTACTAAATAATGGCACACATTTGAGTTTCAGACTTCATATCATTTAGGAAATGCTTGTTAACACAGATACTGTTATTCTGGTCAGTTTATAAGAGCAATATTTACAATATATCCATATTTTTGAGCATTTGTCCGTCAGTTATGTCAGGGTTTGTAAAGATTAAGTGTGCTTAGAGGTTGAGAAGCACATTGCTGTTTCGTGGTTAAGTTTTAATATGTTGCATATGTGAACAGGAAAGTTCAGCCGCTCAAGGACACTTTAGCGGTCAGACTTTTTCCTGTTGGTATATGCTGGATTTACAACAGGCATGTTAGTCTCATTGGCCAATCAATGTGCTCGTTGTTTGGAACGTACAATGCTCCATTGTATAATACAGCAATAACTGACAACGTAGGTGTGGTATATTATAGCAATAACCCACGCCTGGATGTGGGTAATGCTGGATTTACCTACAGTTGGTGTGGTTTGGTCACGAGGGCGAAACCAGAGTGGCCAAACAAAGACAACAGTGGGTAAATCCAGCATTACCCACAACCAGAAGTGGGTTATTGCTATTATACAATGACATTATTTAAGAAAAAATAGTTACTTTTCTTAAATAATGGCATTGTATAATGCCTCCTTGCTGCCCTTCTGCAGCAGTCTGGTATTCTGCAGCAGTTCTGATGTACTGCGCATGCGTATGCTTACACAGTACATCAGAGCTGTGGGTGGAAGCGACGGAGAAAGCAAGATCTCCATTGCTTTTTACAAACTGTCTCGCTATGTTAAAGGAGTTTAACATAGCGAGACAGCTTTAAAAAGCCATTTAACATAGCGAGACAGCTTTAAAAAAAGCAACTGAGAAAGGAAGATCTCCGTTAGCTTTAAAAAAAGTAACGGAGATCTTCCTTTCTCAGTTGCTTTTTTTAAAGCTGTCTCGCTATGTTAAATGGGTATTATCCGTTGCTTTTTTTTAAAGCTGTCTCGCTATGTTAAACTCCTTTAACATAGCGAGACAGTGTGTAAAAAGCAATGGAGATCTTGCGTTCTCCGTTGCTGTATAAAAGAGACTTGTACTAATGGAAAAAGTCCGGGCGACCGGACCTTTTTCCATTAGTATAAGTCTGATTTACAAAGTGCACGCTGACCAATCAGCGTGCACGTTTTGGAATATTAATGGAGGGTCATTGTATAATGAAGATTTACCCATGGTTGGTGTGGTTTAATCACAAAGGCGGAGCCCGAGTGATTAAACAAAGACAACCATGGGTAAAATCTTCAATATAGGACACCACGGAATTGGTTATTCCTATTATATAATGACATTAAGAAATGTAAGTCATTTTTTTTTTTTTTTCTTAAATATTGTATGATGGCTCTGTGGTGCTCTTCCGCTTCCCTTGGATATCCTGCTGCTTTTTCTGATGTACTGCACATGTGTATGGGACTTTCATTCTCATGCCTACACGGTACATCAGTGCTGTGTATAGGAATCTCTGTTGCTTTTGTGTGTGTGTGTGTGTTAATAAAAAGATACCAGAGCCCTTTGAAGGTATGGGAGAGATGGGACATAGAAAATAAAAGGATAATCCAGCAGGTTTCTCTAGTTCTGCACAACGTACATGCTTATCCTTCTATTTTTGTCTGTCCCATCTCTCTCATTGGTTTCAAGTGCCCAGTTTTGCAGGTTTACTATTGTTTGTTTCTTTTTTTTTTGTTGTGAAAGAAAAAGAAAAGTAAAGTAGAGTTATTGTGGCGTATACTAATGAAAAAAGTCCACGTGACCAGACCTTTTTCTTTTGGTATACAATTGGATTTACAATGGGCAGACTGGTTAGGCTGGCCAAATCAGTGGGCTACTTTTTGAGTATAAATGGACAGTCATTGTACAATATGTAATTTATTAGCATTTGTTTACAGAGAGAGTCCAAGTGGTTGATCCCATTTTCAGAGAAGGTCCAGAAAACTCCAGCAGAGGAATAGCTTCAGAGACGGTAACAACATACAGTAAAAGTAATGCACAGAAATAACAAAAAGCTTATTCAAACTTTCTACAGTATACAAGTTAAAAATTATAAAAATCCAAAAATCAAAGGAACAAGCTTATTATGTTTTTTTCTCTCTCTCTTTTTATAGAGCAGGTGTGATACTGAGAGAAAGCAGTGTGTCAAGAGTGTTCAAGTGAACAGAGAGAGAGATAGGTGAAGCGAGTGTGAGGGACTGCAGAAGGAAGAAGGGTTGAGGTTGTTAGAAAATCATCTACAGTAGCTAAGAAGGTAGATGTTAACAAGTGAGGTAGGCGGATTATAGGGTGAGTGGGGGTGAACAGACTGACCTATCTTCGTATTAGCCTGGAGTTAGGAATATCTAAATTCTATTCAGTTACTTCTACATCAGTGATGCTTACCTTCACTTAATACAACCATAGGCATATTTGAATATATGTACAGTTTGTTTAGCAATGCAGAGAACTGATTCTAGAGGACTTACACCACCATTTTATCTTTTTACTGAGCTGAACCTGAAGTAAACAATGTACAGATGCTAGAAAAGTAGGTAAAGCATAAGTATATAAATACACACTATCAAGACTATAATACATGCAATTTTATTTCATGTATTCACTTACACAGTACAAAACAGAGACATTAAATGTTAAGTTGCTATTTTGAGCTAAACATGGATATACATCATAGGAGTGAACTCTATTGCCAGCACACCCCAAAGTAAAATCACAAGTGACAGCAATGCTTTCAAGGTTCTGTTTCAGTACTGTACACAGACTGCAGAGCTGTACGTTCTCACAGCAGACAAGTGACTTCCTCATGACAGCAAGTTAACTATTCTAGAAGTGTTTCTTTCACACATGGTAGGAAAATGCCAAGGTTATGTTAAGTGGAAGGCATGGCAGCACAACTGTTGACCCAGTACACTGACAGTTAAGTAATGCTGGGGAGGATTATAATAAATCCTCTCTCTCTCAAACAATCAGATGAAGCTTTTCAATAAAGTATTTTGTGGTAAATGCAGTTTCCCCAAGTATGCAGTGACCTTGGAATAATAAAATTCTGGGAGTGCAACGGAGGCAATGTGTGAAGGGTGATTGGCTTGCTGCTGCCCCACCCCTGCGGAAAACAATTTATACTTTGATTTGTTTGTATTCAACTGTCAAAGATGGTGTTAGAAAATTTTTGATGAATGGTCAAACATTTTAAAACATAAGAAATAAGCTCATACATTTTTATGACATCTCTTAAGGCTTAATGACCACTCTAAAATAACTCCTACATATTTAGAAGGGGGTCTTACTTGTTGAAAATTACACTTCTGGAAAATTTCAGAATCTGCAGCATAAATTTCATATTCCCAGTGTTAATAAGAAGCCTGCACTGTGTGAGACTGGTACAAACCAATACTCGAGACTTACAGTGCCCAAAATATCCAAGAGATGTGACAAAAATATAACGGCTACATAAACAGGCAATAATACACAACAATGCACATGAGCAGTAGTGCTAAAATACTAACTCAAACACCACTGCTCAACTCCAAGTGTCTCTCACACTGCTTCAAATGCATAAAAGTACTACATCATTAAAGGTAAATCACATCATCTTCTTCTTTCGGCTTTTCCCGGTTAGGGTTCGCCACAGCGGATCACCTGTCCGCTCATGATTGGCAGTACAGTTTTTGCGGTGTCAAGTTGCCAGCCCAGCGCCCAACCTTCCAGGGAAGGCACACACATGCACGCACTCATGCCTAGGGCTAATTTAGAGTGTCCAATCCACCTACAGCATGTGTCTTTGGGATGTGGGAGGAAACCAGAGCACCCGGAGGAAACCCACTCGACCATGGGGAGGACATGCAGACTCCACACAGAAGGCACCCCAGCCGAGGATAGAACCGGAGAACCTCTTGCTGTGAGGCGACAACGCTAACCGCTGCAAATTTTCACATCAATCTCCCAAAATAGTCAACCAAAACAGCAACTACCATAATGAGCTAGGTGCAAGACGGCTATGATTTCACAGGGACAGTTTCAAGCTATATTTATTTACATAACAGTATAGTTTGAGCTTTTGCAAATGAATTGGGTGAAAATTGACATATAAACTTGAAAAAAAATTAAAAATTCACAAATCAAGGAAAAATGCATCAAAAGGTGAAATATTAGGTGATATTATGCATAAATATTCCATGCTAATGCTTGCTCCCTTATAATGCTCTATTCCCTTCAAACTGTAAATATTTCTATAAGGTGTGTTGCTGCATGTGCAGTCCCTCCAAAAGGTGTTCCTTTCATCTGACAGAATACTACAACAAAGAAAAACGTAAAAGGTAATGGCTTCCTGAAGAGCTAGTTGCACATAAATATCACGAGACAAGACATCCCCTCTTCAGGACAATAAACTTGCCTCAAACCAATTAATGGTTATGATGACATCATTACAACTTTCTCTAGTCTGTTGTAATCACAGACTCCTTTCTTAATCTGCTCCAAACTCTTACAGCCAATGATAGACTATTCCACTTTTGGACTACTTTCTGAAAGCAACACAAAAGTTATAGACTTACTGCAGTGCTAGATCTGGACAGGTAATTCCACTTTCAACCACTAATATCAATACCCACAAGAGTAAATAGCCTAACATCTAAAACTTTTCCCACTAACTGGACTCTTCCCTTTAGCCCCAATGCTCTACAAAGGGAAAACTTCTTCAGATCTCAGACTCTGCTTAAGCAGAGAAGCAACAAGTGGCTTCTCATACCCCATTTAGACTGAGGCAGAAGGAAGGTGGGCAAGTAAGTTGTTGAAGATGGAATTATTCATCTAAACCCAACAATACACCAAGTACATCATTTCTGCAACTATTCCATTTTCGTCAACTGCTAGAACATACTTCCAGGCATATTCTATTGGATAGTTACCCTCACAGGAATACTATCATAACAACTGTAGTCATGAAGGAAGACCTACGCCTAAATAACTTCTGAAAGTATTCAGTGACATACATGCAACTGTTTTACAAATATACACATATATCCAATAAACCAACCCTTGAGTTTCAACTCGACAAATACATTTGGGAAGCAAGGCTACACTTAAAAAGGTCACCAGGGGTCATTAGACTAGTAATGAACCTATTCAATTATACACTTTTAAGCAGCAGCTATTGTCCTGTTGGAGTGAGCAGAGGGGTAGAAGGCAAAGGTAATAAACTGGCAACCACCTCATTATTAATCTTACCAATGTTACTGCATAGATTTTTTTTTAAGAAAAGGATATACACAGTTGGGAATCTTTCCTGACAGATTTGATTGAGTCCATATAAAATCTGAGCTGCCTTCCAACATCCATGCAATGCACTAACTGTTCTTCTGTTATACTCTTGGAAAAGAATACAGGTAAGTTAACAGACCAGCTGAGGTTTGTCTTGGTGGATACCTTCCATATAAATGGCTGACTAGACCACATGTCCATTTACATTTATATGTTATTCCAGTGTGAGACATTTGGTTACAAGTGATAAATATGACTACACTGGCCATTACCAAAACTGGAGTAACCATGCAGTTGGTTGTTTAGTTGCCTTTAAATTACCAGAAATGTCTGAAGGGGGACGACGACTTCCACATTACATGTATTTACACATGTAGTTACCATGAATTAACACAAAAATATACAATACAATGCGGAGGTATATACAATTTAACAAGTAATGATCATGTTGTGCAGACATTATACATACAGGATGGTTATCACACACACCTAAAGAACACAGCATTATTTTACAGTGTAGATATACAATCACATTTTAACTTTAGTAGACAGACAGGAAATAATACACTTGCATGTTTAATTTAAACCGTTAAAATTCAATTGAGACCTAAAACCAGGATAAAATGATGACTTTATAATACAAGGTTGATTTGACTGCCCAAGGAGGGGACTTGATAATGATACTGGTGCAAGGGCAAGCCCTTTTAAGTGACAAGTATATTTTTACTAATATTTTAAAATGTAGCAGAGATGAAATTTTGAATAAGAATACAGTTTAATAATAGGGTTGTTAAAAGGACAGAGCCATTTCTGATGGGTATATGTTTATATATTATACACACACAGTCATCAGTTTTACATTTTTGAATGAATAACAGCTATTGGTTGGGTGAGCACAGTTCTCTGTGGGGTGTGTACCAGTTAATAATTGGTTAATGGAAAAGCATGTCTGGGATACTGTTTTGAGCAGTCTTAAGGCAAATGTAGGCTAATATTTTAGTTAGCTACAACCAGTTAAAAGATGGACGTGCAAGACAGTGATGTGTTTGATTAATATTGTTACAATCTTGAAGACTTTTTTGTAAGAGTGCCACAGTCTGGCTAGCTGAAGGGACTGTAGACTAGTGAAAACTAAATGAGGCATATAGAAGACTAGGAAGAAGACAGGTCTGACTTACGGTCTTGGTGCATATTATGTTAAAAAAAAATAAAAAGTCAAAGCTTTCCTATTATTAAAATCAGTCAGATTCTGTGGGAAACCATTTATCTAACTATAGTAAGCGAAGGTCTATGTAAAGCTTTCCAAAAGGGAGAGGAAGAATATATGGGCCTTGTTTGTACAAGTTTTTCCAGAAGATTGGACCAAAAGCAGAAAAAAACATATCTGTGGAAACCAAAATGGGGAGTGGGAAAGAACTTGGACTAGATCTGCAGAGCTTTTAGAATGAACTTTTGTAAAGAGAAATTGGGGGAGGGAGTGAAAAGGAGTCATGGGGACCATTTCTAAGAAAGACAGCGAGCATCCCCAAGAGTAAAGGGAAGGGAAAAGAAGCTGCTGTATTTGGCACTGGTCAGAGATTCAAACAGGTCAAAGCAAAGCTTCCTCCAAAGAAAAATCTTCAATGCCACTAAATGACCGATGGACAACTACTACAAAATCACTGATCAACACAACAGCCTGCCCGCTAGAGCATTTGCTTCCATTTGAACAGAACGGTTATCACAAACATTTCTGGGCATAGTCCATTCCCATACCCCTAACATTAGCACAGGGATAATAGAAAAAGTTACTTCCTACATTTCTATACACACACACACAAAAAAAAAAAAAAAAAGATGTATTGCTGTGGACATGGATGGAAGCAGTACCTAAAAAGGTAGGAAAGCTTAAAAGGCTTGTAATGTGAAAAGAATTGCCCTCTTTTCTAAAATGTTTATGTGCAGACTGGCCTTTGTCTTGTGACCATAACCCTTCGACAACCTGCTTTTGACTACTTCCTTCCACCCTTTGCCAGAAACATCTGAAGAGGCAAACAATACAAGGATATGGATTTGCCCCAAGTTAGGTTTGGTGTGCGAATCCAACATTTTAAGTAAGACTCTTGGAAACCTTTATGTGGTGTATTGTGGGATATGTCAGCCGAGCCCACTGACGAAGTACAGTGAAAAGTGGTGTATTGTGGGATATGTCAGCCGAGCCCACTGACGAAGTACAGTGAAAATCTTTTGTGCAAAATCTATCATGTAAATACTTGTCACATACGTCCCAATGATTTTTTAGACACAGGCAATAATTGAGCAAGCAGAAAAGAACTTGAAGTAACAAATTCTCAAAGGGGAGGATCCTATCCAAAAGAATGCACTCCTTGCAAGTTAGAGTGTCCAGTGTGCACCAGATGATTGTGAGAAACTGACAGAACTCCATGCATAGTTATTCTTAGTGCCTTTTTTAGGCAATACTGAACTGAAAGTAATTCTGACAACAAATCAAAACCAAGAAAATCTAAAAGGTGTTACTGCCCAATGCCAGGAGTCTAAACAAAAACTTCACTCCCTACAAACTCTCCTCTCACTACAGGATGGCGATGTCTGTGCAGTCAATAAGCCATGGTTTACAGCCACAGAGAACATATTGGCTGTGCATGGCTATAATGCCTTCCACACATTTAAATCAGCTAGGACGCAGAGAGGAACTAAAGATGGAGGTGTCTTGATTTACATAAAAAATAAATATACCGCAAGGCTGGTCAAACAGGACAATGCACTTGAGCTTCTCCACGTTCAAATCACCACAGGCAAAATCCCGTACAAACTCCTTGCAAGCTATAGGTCCCCCTCCATGACCCAGGAAACCCATAATGTGTATTTAAGCTTTTTGGAAACACTCACCATCCAAACTAATACCATATTCATGGGCGACTTCAATTACTCCACTATTAAATGGGATCCATACAGAACACAAAACATACAAGCAGAGAGATTCCAGGACTTTGTAATTACAAACTTCCTGGAGCAGATTGTCAGTACACCATTCAGAAGTGCAAACATACTGGATCTGGTCCTCACTAACACTGGAGAGTGCTGAAGACTTGGTGTAATGTCTCCTCTAATAAGGTCAGAATACAAAATAGTCTCCTTTGAAGTAAAAATAAAACATGAAACCCTGGCTAACCCTGGAATATTTAGGAACTGCTCTAACGCTAACTTCCTACTATTGAAGGAAAACTCCACCCTATAACTAAAAAAATGTTTTTTTTTCCCCCACTTGGTTTCTTGACCTATTAACACCTCAGGAGTCACTAACGGCTTTATTTGTAATTTTAGCCAATTTTCCACAACTTGGCTACCAATGGGGTTTGGCTTGATGTATCAACATGATCTTGTTCTCCCTCAACCCTTTCTCTTTTCCCTATTGCTTTGTATGACTCATGGCAGACATAAGGAAGTAACTTTGAATTCCCATGCCATTGACATATAATGGGATTTGTGAGAGTCAGACCTTGTTTTACACTATACTTTGAAGTTAGCCAGAATTGATTCTGCAAGAGTCTCAGTGCAGTGACAGTTTTAACACCTCTACAGTAGTGTGGGGGGAGGGGACTCAATTCCTCTTGAACTACAAAAGAAAACACTGAACAAAGGCCTGCAATTTAGTTACTGAAACTGGATAACTAAGTAGTGTAAAACAAGTTCTGAGCCAAACATAAATGAGTGTGATTAGAGATAGAAAAGAAGCAGTCCTTTTACATAAGGGAAAGAAAAGATCAGTGACCCTCACAAATCCCATTATATGTCAAAGGCAGGGGAATTCAAAGTTACTTACTTATGTCTGGCATGAGTCATACAAAGCATTATGGGAAAGAGAAAGAGTTGAGGGAGAACAAGATCACATTGAAACATCAAGCTCCATTGGTAGCCATGTTGTGGAAAACAGGCTAAAATTACAAACACTTAAGAGCGATTTTTGAGGTGTTAAAATAGGCCAGGAAACAAAGACAGGATGAAAAGAAAAAAAAAAACAGATTATTTTTTACTTGGTTCTAGGGTGGAGTTTTCCTTTAAGTGAAAACCTGGCAAAATTTCTAGCACCCATAAACCTTGAGAACACTGCCGCTTACGCAGAATTGCTCACAGAAACCATATACAAGCATGTTAATAGATGCATAGCAACAGTGGTATCCACCTAGAAGTAGTGCAGAACTAATTCAAACTACAAGCCACCCCAGTGGAATCACATCAACAATAGGCAGTATAACAGAAGGAAGAAAATCAAAAACAAAAGGAAGAAAATCAAAAACAAAAGGAAGACAATCATGGCAAAAATTAAGAGCTGCAGCACCCAGCAGGATAAAAGCACACTCAAACTAAACTCAGAGGACAAAAAAGTCTACCAATGCAAACTTGAGGTAAATCTGGCCTCCTAGGCCACGGACAACCACAAAGCATTCTTTAGCTATGTCCGTAATCTCAAAGGCAGTACACAATTGTGTGTGGAGCTCATTGTTAATGGAGTCATGTACACTGAACCAGAGGATAAAGTAAACCCACTGGAAGACAAATTCAGCTCCAACTTTACCCCCCCCCCCCAATCTTCCTACAGAAAATACCATCAAATACAACTCCCCAGCTATCACTAGGGAAAGTACAGTTGTGTACACTTAGCATAAATGTAGATGTTAGAGTGTATTCACTGTTGCAGTCATTACATTTGGGTTATCTGCTTGCAGTAGCCCTCAAGTCGGCCTGATTAACAAATTCTTGGGTCCTGCGTCGGTTGCTGTCCCTTCTCCCATGACGTCAGGGGTATAAAACATGCAGCCGACATCATTACATCAGTTTTTCTTGCCCCAGATGTCAGGTGACCCCCTAATGGGAAGCAATTAAATCTATAAATATACAAGGTTATACCTTAAAAAAAAAAAAAAAAAACACTACACCAAAAAGCTTTTAAGCATTGAAAAGAGAAGAGGTACAGCCAAATGAAGTCAGGGGGTTGGAGGGAGGGTAACCAGGACTGCAACAGTGAATACACTCCAACATCTACATTTATGGTAAGGGTACACAACTGTACTATTTTCTTCAGTGTTTCACTGTTGCAGTCATTACATTTGGGTAGATTCCCAAAGCTAAGGATGAGAGGAGGAATTTAGATAGCATTAGGACCAGCTATAAGGTCCTGCAAAACTGCAGTGGCAAAGCCAGCTCGGGATTTAGAGAAAATTAGCAAATGGTAATGCTTGCTGAAAGTATGTACAGAACTCAAGGTAGCAGCTTCTAGAATGTCCCTGGTAGGTACGCCTCTGAGAAAGACTGTAAAGGTAGATGCAGCCCTGGTTGAGTGGGAACTAATCCCCTGTGGGATATGTTTTCCATGGTGCTTATAGCAGAAGTGAATGTAATGGCCTATCCATTTAGAGAGAGTTCGCTTTGAAATAGCCTTCCCCCGTCCCTGCAGCAAATGCCACCAGCAGTTGTTCAGATTTCCTTTGAGGTTTAGACCTGTCCAAGTAGAATCTAAGTTGTTTGTGCACATCTAAGGAGTGCAGTATCCATTTCCCTTTGTTCTGTGGATTAGGAAAGAAGGTAGGCAAATGAATGGACTGATTAAAGGCCACACTGGATACCACCTTTGGCATGAAAGAGGGATTGGTCCTGAGAGACACCCTGTCCACATGAAAAATGATGAAAGACTGCACTGCCATAAGGGCCTGTAATTCAGATAACCTTCTTGCTGAAGTGATGACTAAAAGGGAAGCAGTTTTCCAAGAAAGGAATTTTAAATCTGCAGTAGCAGCTGGCTTGAAAGGAGGAAGGGTGAGTTTCTTCAATACAAAGTTAAGGTCCCAGACTGGAGTTGGAGTGCTCCTGGGTGGTCAAAATTTTTGGCCCCTCAGAGGAACTGCTTGAGCAGTGGAAGAGACAAGAGGGGAGGTTCTGTGTTATAATGAGCTGAAATGGTTGAGGCGTGAATATTTATTGAGGAAAAAGACATACCCTTGTTAAGCATCTCAGTTAAGTATTGTAAAATCTGAGGTAAATTGGGCACTGCTGTGCTCATCCCTTGAGACTGGTTCCAAGCACAGAATCTTTTCCATTTTTCAGCATAAGATTTTCTAGTACTAGCCCCCCTTGCCTCTAAAATGACATCCATCACTGGTTTACTGAGGGATGGTAAAGGAGAGCTTAGGTAATTAGCCAGGCTGTTAGGTTTAGTGTTTGAAGCTGAGGGTGCATAATCTGGTTCTCCTGCGGAGACAGCAGGGTAGGAGTCTGAGGCAGGTGCCATGGGGCCAACAGTGACGCACTGTGCAGAAGGGGGTACCAGTGTTAGCATGGCCAGGCTAGTGCAATCAAAATCATCCTTTGGTTTGTCTTATTTGATCTTTAGTAGTACTTTGGAGAGCAGAGGAGGAAAGGCATAAACTGACAGGTTTTTCCAGCTGAAGGACAGAGCATCCACTTTCCAAGCTTGTCTGTGGGGAGTCCTTGCACAAACTTTTTCCAATTGATAGTTCTGGAGGGAGGCAAACAGGTCTATATCATTTGCTTGTCAACATGTTGAAAACCCTTGGTTCCAGTTTCCACTCGTGAGGGTCCATGAGGGTTCTGCTTAGTCCATCTGCCAGTGTACTTAGTTTTCCTGGCAGAAATTGAGCTTGCAGATGTACTTGGTAGCTCAAGGCTGTGTTCCACAATGCCATGGCTAGTCTGCAGAGGGGGTAAGAATGTGTACCCCCCTGCTTGTTTATGTACCACATAACAGTAGTGTTGGCTGTCCGAGCATTCTGTAAAGCTAACATTTCTTTATGACTGATGTGAAGGTGCATCTGAATTGGGTTCCATTTGTCCTGAATGCACTTTCCTGCCAGGTGCACCCCCCCAATGCATAGTCTGATGTAGCTGTTGGGGTTTGGGCGGCAGGGGGCAGTGTGAATGGTAGTCCCTTGTTTTGGTAGCAGGCCTCTGCCTACCAAAGGAACTCTAGGCGTAGACAAGGAATGACAGGAATCATTGCTTCTAGATCCTGAGAATGTTGACACCACAGGCTTTTTAGATACCATTGTAGTTTCCTCGTATGCAGTCTTGCATACGGAATTAGAATAATGCAGGAGGCCCTGAACCCCAAGGCTTGTAGTATTTGCCTTGCAGATAGCAGAGTTTTTGTGACCACTTGTTTGAAGTAGGTTGTCAAGTGAATGTTTCTCTGGCGTGAGGAAAGCCATCTGGGAAGTTGTACTCAAGCTTGCTCCCAGGAATATAATTTGTTGGCAGGGTACCAGGTGTGATTTCTTTTTGTTTATGGTGTACCCCAGACAAGTTGGCACCCTCTGTACAAAAGTATGTCCTGGTTTTCTGCTTAAATTAGTCAATCGTCCAGGTATTGGTATATTTGAATATTTCTTTGCCTGCAAAATGCAATGACTCGAGCTAGGCACTTTGTGAGTACCCTAGGCGCATTAGATAAGCCAAAAGGCAGTGCAGAGAACTGATAGTGCATGTAGCCTGCTTTGAAGCATAGGTATCTTCTGCAAGATTCCCTGATTGGGGTGTGCAGGTATGGTTCCTTTAAATTTAGTGTAGCCACCCAGGCACCTTTGCTTAGCATAGGAAGCAACTGGTGGAGAGAGTCAGCATCTTGAATTTTGGAATCACCAAAAAGGTGTTCAGAGTAGACAGGTCCAGGATAGGACGCCATGAATTGTTTTTTCTGGGTACCAGGAAAAATCTAGAGTAGAAACCTTGTCCCTTTTTCTCTTCTGGTACCAACTGAATAGCCCCTATGCTTAAGAGAGAGAGTACTTGCTTTTGGGCCTCTGCCCACTGCTTTGGAGGTAGATCTGGCCAACCGCTTGGAGTTGGTGATGTGTGGAAGTGAAATGTGTATCCTTGGGATACTATACCCATTTGTCCTGGGTAATGAGCCCCCAGTTCTCTGCATGAAGTGCAATCTTTTCCCCCAAAGGGGCAGTCAGTTGAGAAGTGCTTGGAAGTTTTAAAAAGAAGTAATTGAGACAATTTACCATAGGGGGGAGTTTTATTACTCGCAAATTTGGAAGTGGAGGCCCCCCACTGCTTAGTCCTGTGCGTTCCCTGGGACTGAAGCCTGGGTGCTCTGCTGGATCCGGGTGTGGACTGAGTAGGTCTGGAAAAGGCAGGAAAGGACCAATTTTTAGAAGGCCAATGCCTACTAAATCTTGGAGGTTGTACTTGTAAAAGGTCTTTTAACAGTTTGCATAGATTTAGCTTTTTCCTCCATCTTTTTAAGAACTTCTTCTGCCTTGTTGCCAAACAGGTGGCCCTGATTTAAGGGAGCATCCAGTAATTTCGCTTTAACATGATCTGGCAAGGACTGCTCCTTAAGCCAAGCATGCCTTCTAAGTACAGACCCAGTTACCGCAACCCTGCAAGATGCCTCTAGTGAATCAAAACCACACTGCAATGTAGGTTTATCAACTTGTTCAGCAGAATGCATAAAATACTGTAAATCCTTATTTTCAGCACAATCAGGAGTCAACATCATTTTCTGTTTAAGCAATCCAATAATATGCAGCTGATAAGAAACTGGCAATTCAAGCCCTAATGGCCAAAGTTGCAGAAGTGTATACCTTCTTACCCCATCTATCCAGCGCCCTGGAGTCTCTATCAGAGGAGGTAGGATTTTTGGCAGTAGTAGCTTTAATGCCCTTGGGTACCTGTGAAATTTCAGGAGCCGCAGTAGGAGTTTTGAAAAGGAACTTGAGAGTCAGGAGCCCTGTAATATCCATCAGGTTTTCTGGAAGCAGGAGGCAAAAAGTAAAGGGCCATGCTAGATTCCGAAAAGGCATCAACAATGTCCAGTACAGGAGGTATAGCTAAAGGCCTGTGCAGGGGCAGGAGTAAGAAATCCCTAAGCCTCTTTTTAGAATCAGAGAAATCCTGACTTTCCCAACGAAAAAGCTCCCGGAGAGTATGCAACGTTTCACCAAAAGAGAAATCCTCGGGGGGGGGGGGGGGGGCAGAGTCCTCAGAATCAGAATCCTCATAGGTAGATAAGGGTAAATCCTGCTCATCAGAGGAAACAGAAATTTCAGAATCCTGGTCAGAAGCATCATAAGCAAACTCAGTCCTAGGTCTCAGAGGGAGAAGGTTGGCTTCCCTCATTAAAGTAATAAGGTCTTCAGTCATTCTTATCATTTGTTCTTTAGGCATAGAGGCCTGACCATGTGGTCTGGGCATCAGTTTTCTAGGCATGGTTCGTGTTTTAGGCCTTGAAAAAGAAGAAGATGGCGCCGGTTTAATATGCAAATCAATAGGCCTAAATACGCCTTCAGAAGCCAGTGCCTGCACAGCAGCTCCAGACCCGTCCAAGTTAGAGACATCCGCAGGTTCCACAGTTGAAGCATCTCGCGGCATACAGGACTCCGAATGGGTCTCAGTAGAGGCCGGGAATCTGAAGTAGCGGGTATCAGGGGCTGTGAAAGCGCCTCACTGAATACTGGCAAACTGGGCGGCCTGTCTCTGTCTTTATCTTTGTGTTTCTTCAGAATGTCGGTTGTCGGATGGCTTACCAAAGACATATCAGGATAACTGAACCGAGCACCAAAAAATTTAGAAGCGCAAATATACAGACGATGGACAGTACGTGGTTTAAATAAGGCAAAAAACTGACAGTGAGGTACATCGTGGTCATGGCCTAGGCAAGGAATACAGTACGAATGAGAAACTTTATGAGGTATTTTCTTTCCACAAGAAATGCAATTATTTACTTTTACTAACATCAGTTTAGAGCAAGAAAAAATTTCCCCAACGGGGTATTTAGCTTTTAGTTGAAGACTTTGGTTCTGAAACTCGAAAATGAAAATTTCAGGAGTCGGCCGACCGGCACTTGCGAAATGCTTCTGCTTCGGGCACCGCACGACAAGAAAGACTGATAAAATGATGTCGGCTGCATGCTTTATACCCCCGACAACCTAACGTCATGGAAGAAGAGACCGCAACCGATGCAGGACCCAAGACTAAATCAGGCCGACTGAGGGCTACCTGCAAGCAGATAACCCAAATGCAAGGACAGCAACAGTGAAACACTAAGAAAATCAGGCTCTTAACGCTCTCTCGAAGGCCAAGAGAAATGCAACAATGGGCCCAGACAACACCACGTTACCTTCTAAACTGTACTTAACATGAACTATCAGGCCTTCTGGAATTTTATACTTAACTGTAGCCTCCAAACAGACTTTGTGCCTCACAAATGGAAAGCAGCAACAGTCATCCTTCTGCACAAAAGGTTGGACATCTACAGACCCAGAAAACTACAGACCTACAAGTCTCACTAGTCTCGTATAAAAAGCCATGTAAAGCATCATCATGGAGATGTTCAATTTTGACATAGGAAACCCCCAAACACTGGACCCAAACCAATCTGGTTTCATCAAGGGCAGGTCATGCCTACTCAACCTGGTGGATTTCAGGAAGGTCACCAAAGCTACTGATGTGGGCAAAATGGTTCACACTGCCTACCTTGATCTAGCCAAAGCATTTAACACAATAGCCCACTCGTGCAATGTCAACAAACTCAAGAGATTAGGTATAAACCTAAATTGCAAATTAGCGGCAGACACAGAATCCCCCACAAAACACAAAATGTTCTCCAGGAAGGGCTGACACAGACACACAACTGGTGTCACAGCCAAAGACTAAAACTAAATGCAAATAAACACGCCTTAGTATCCTTCGGATATCATCCACCCCTGCTCACTATCATACGGACAACACACCTGCAAGAGCTGACCCAGTACTTGGGGACTTGGGGAAAACTCTCACTAAAACAGTAATTTAGCCTTTGACCAGCATGTGTCTACAGTAGTGAGGAAATAATCATTCTATGTTGTGCAACTTATAAACAAAGGTATGGCATTTAGGTCCAATGAAGTCAGTGTTCCACTGCATTCAGCATTCATCAGACCTATCACAGAGTACAATGTCACCTAGGATATATACCTAACTATGCATGTCTAACAACTGAACATTCCTCACTAAGAGTACAGAGTACAAGTAACATGTCCTATGCAGACAGCCTCAAGGCCCTTTCCTTGTACCGTCTCCTATAGGATGATACAACTCAGTGTCGGACCCCACCCTGATGGACCTCCTGCATATCCGCAAATCAAAAAATCACTAGAATTACCCTTTCAAAAGACTTAAATTTTGCTTGTGATATAAATAGGATCTGCTGGAGAGACAGGAATGCATCAGAGATACTCCTCTGAAATAAGCTCTCTCCATAACCCAATTCAAGTGTAACTTGGACAATTGGATAGAGAACAGAAAACTGATCTCTGGTTTGCCACCCATGTCTAATGGGCACAGACTGCAAATGGTTCATCTCCCGGGCCCCTGCTTGTAAATGTTCCATCTCTCAAACCCCTGCATGCACTTATCAAGGGTACCAAAACATGTCAGAGATTTGGGATGCTTGACTAAGCTTAAAAAAAAGCCTGTGTGGTTGTTAGCCAAGTAAACACCTATGAACCCAAGACTCTCTGGGAGCAGTTAGGAACCATTCATCCTGGAAACAAAGTATTTTCTCCATTTATAGAATCTGGCTCACTCCAGCTGGGGAGATAATTTGGTAAACACCTTGGCAACCAAGGCAAGACTGAATGTAAGTATCTGGGACAGCTAAATCACTTGCTCCCACCTAGAAGTATAGAAACCTACTTTTTTTGGATAACTACATGGAAAAGTGCTCTTAGGACCTTTGCGATGCATATCCAGTCTCCTTATGACCCCAAGTAAATATGAACAGCATCATGACCACCTGAAAGGACTCTTTCAGACAAATTAAATTTAGGCCACTCAGGGCAAAGGTCTTTTCCCTTTTTGGGTACTAAAAACCTGCAGTAGTAACACAATCCCTTCCAGGTCTAGCAGGCTCTCCTTTTTTACTCGTTACCGAATTAGGTTTATAATATATTTTCTTATCACACTAACAACAAGGAGGAGGGGGTGAAAAGATCTTCATAGTTTCTGGGTATTACTGTCCTTCTCCACATGTTCTACGTGATGTCCAGCCAAGCATTCAAGTGGAGGGAGGATGACTGCCTCCAGAGCAAAATAATGCAACAGGATATCAGGGATTAGACTGCTGCCCAACAAAAGGTGGACTATAGTACTCTTGCTTTTGGCAACTTGCCCACCTCTGGGCTGTCAAACTGTGGTCAAATTTTTTTTTTCACAGATTTTTGCCTATTTGGCTGCTATCGACCACACCAAATCAAAGCAGTGTGGGCTCTGCTGCATTCTGGAGAAAGTTTATTGCAGAGTCCAAAAATAAACATACCAGCGGTAATGACCCCCTCCCAATATTCTCAATGTGACATTTCACTAGCAGTCTGAAAATTGCTGATCTAGCAGAAAAGGAGGAATTAAGAAAGGCTGCACTGGTGTCCTCAGTGAAGTGTACGCAATCAGGTATGGCAGCAAAGGGCTATGCCAATGCCCACTGCTCATACTGCACCATCTGCAGAACTGAGATGGAGACATATGGTAAGGTTTGCAGCAGATATCATGATTGCCATCAGAGATTATAATATGAACTTCAGGTCTTTCTCTGGAAAGGCCGCAGAAATACATCACTAAAAGAATCACAGGCCTAAAGCAGATGCCCTATGCTAACCATCTAAAAACTCCAGCTACCCTCTGTCGTATATCATCTACCCATAGGCTATCTCTGCTTAACATACAAGGCCATGTCAAACACTGAGCTGTTGGACATCCTCCACTTAAAGAAATCCCAATCCCCGAGAGCCACACGCTCCAGGGATCTAAACCTTGGCATTACAATGAGCAAAACATGCTGGAGGGAAAGGTTCCTGACCCAGAGACTCCCCAGACTCTGGAATAGACTGCCCATACATGTCAAGCAGAGCGCCTCTTTAGCCCTCTTCAAAAAAACCTTGATGACTGGATGAGATATAGGAAATTCACCCGGGGGATCACGTCAGTTGCCCTGCTAGACAGGGGTCCAGGGAAATAAATATTGTGGGAAGAAATAGCCAGGGAACTGTTATGGCTAGGCTTGTATAGGCCCTAGGGCAGATAGCCTAGTATCAACCTATGAACCTATAATCCTTCCAGTGATGGCTTGTAGTCCCCAGTTTCTTATTTTGGGTAGAATCAAGAAAGGATAATTTGAAGGATAGTAGACATAGAAGTCAATCTTGGCCTTGAGATCAAATCCAGTTTAGAGTGCCTTGAAAAACGTATGCAAAGAAGCCAAAGTTACTGCAGCACAAACATCAAGCGACATGTTCCTAAAAATTGTTAAGGAGGTAGCGGTCATCCATACAGCACGTCTTCTGGAGTTGCCTTGTCATATTCGAGACCTTGGACACTTTTTGGCTTAATCTGTTATGGGCAAAGGAAACTGGAGCCGATCCTCTAAGATCTCTGGCGCTAAGCAGAGACAGTGCAAAAGATATTCTCCACATTTTGAATCCGGAGGAAAAACACATGCAGATTAAAAAGGATCAATTCAGATTCGCTTCTGTGGCTTCTTTAGCCTAAAAGACATGTTGGTCCACAAAGATATACTACAAGCAAGGAAAATGAGGTAAGGAAATTTAAAACAAAAAGCATGAAGTTCAGAAACATTCCCTGCAGGTGATCAGGCACAAAATTATATATCTGCTCTGGCTGCCAGTTCTAAGGCAATATCAGTTCCTCCAACATGAAATTAAGGGCCCAATGTGGTACAAAAGTGCCTTTGGGTAAGGTACTACATATTTAAGAGATGCCAGTGAAAACAAATTAAGCTCCAATTGAGCACTGGAAATTTCTATTAAACTTCATTCTACAGCAGAATAACTCAGTCCCTTCTCAGAGATGACTGTCAATAACTGGAGCATTGTTTGGATCAGGGCTGAAAATGAATCAGGCCATTGAAAAATGGTTCATAATGACAGCAATTTGTATTAAGTTTAAGTACTAGGTTTTTGGAATGGTGACACATTTGACCTTTTCACTGTCTTGGGTACAAAGGCTTCTCCAAAAGATGGGATCACAGAAGAAGGAATCAAAACTTCTGAGGTTCTGAATGGAGCTATAAGAACGACTCTAGCCCTGGTTATTTAAGATTTCCTCAGAAACCTCAAAATACAGAGAAATGGGGTGGGGTATGAAAATATGCTTTAGCCACTGCAGAACATAAGCGTTCAGGAAAGCCTGCCCTGAGGAGGATTAGGAAGAAAAAAAGATGCCACATTTGGAGCTAGTGAAGCAAAAAGGTAAAGGAGGAACACTTGTGTATCATCAACAAACACTGGCAAAGACGGTCTGTGATATGGTTAGCTACTAGAAAGTGATATGTCAACAGAGCCCACTCCCACAGTAGCATGGGATATATATATATATATATATATATATATATATATATATATATATATATATATATATATATATATATAGTTATAGGACGGAAGATCGACACAGAAAAGACCGACACAGACTTCACCGACACGAAAACACCGACACGGAAATAATCGACACTACAAACCACAGGTAAGGGGTTTAAAATTCGCTAATCAAGCCTACCATGTTCAGGTAAGGGGTTTAAATTTAACACATGCATAACACTGCCACCTTACCTGAACATGGTAGGCTTGATTAGCGAATTTTAAACCCCTTTCCTGTGGTTTGTAGTGTCGATTATTTCCGTGTCGGTGTTTTTAAGGCCGGTGAAGTCGTGTCTGTCTTTCTGTGTCGATCTTCCTAGAACCATATATATATATATATATATATATATATATATATATATATATATATATATATATATATATATGTATATGTATATATATATATATATATATATATATATATATATATATAT